>NW_026138318.1:62500-123701 GCF_025592945.1 Manacus candei
CCTTCCTTCTGTCCTCTCGCTAGATATTCTCTAGTGGGATAGACATTTGCCCTCAGCTGCAGAGCTGTCAGGAGCTTCCTATGGGGTATACCTCTATAGTTTTTCAACCAGTTGTTACTAATTGTATCCCCTTCAAAGTTAGTAATTCCAATACTTTGGGACTGAAGTTGGGTCCATTTCTGGAACTCCATCTTCTTCCAATTACAAGGCCGTGGGTAGATGTTTCTTGGTGTACTCACTTCCCATTCAGATGCCTCTTCCTCACCCAGATATTTCCACCATTGGTTTTGCTGTCCAGATGTTCGGGATCTTATCCTTGTCTCCTCCCGCTGTTGTCCATAGTTTCTCATATGTCTGCATGATGTTCTCCTCCTGCAAAACAACCCTTAAAGTGTTATCAGAACATTGTGCTAGCCTATGTAGTCTTCTAGCTTGCACACTCGGGATCAGTGCCTGTAGTTTGGTAATGCCTAGTCCTCCATCCTTGATGCTGGAGTATATGATAGCATCGCAAGTGTTGGCTGGTAGATGTAGCCATTTCTTGACCGTTGTCCTAATCTTTAGATCTAGGGCTTCCAAAAATCCAGCTTTTATCTCTGTATGATCTGCTAGATATATTACTCGAGGGATGGCATATGTTTTTAAAATGTCCACTCTCTGAAATGGTTTGAGTGGTGCTTCGGTAATGTAGTCCAACCATGTTTCTATTATTGATGTTATATCTGGTTTGGCTATTTGTACCCATGGGTCAATTTGAAGGCCCAAATACTTTTCGGAGCTACCCGGACAAACCATATTTAGGGGTGTACCGCCTATGGTCCATGGGGGACAGTCATTGATGGTATATGCTTCTCTAGTGGGTTTGATGAAAAAAACATGGCATTTTTCCCCTTGCGTCTTGAGGCCTGTCAGATCACAAAATGTCTCAAGTATCTCGATGTTTTTCTTCATGCCTTCCCAGGATCCACTAAGTAAGACCAAGTCATCGGCAAAAGCCATTGCAGTGATCGAATTATTCCTATGATGGAAACCTTTTCCATATTGTTCCAATTCACATAATAAAGGGTCCATAGCCAAATTAAATAATAAAGGAGACATAGGGGCCCCTTGTTTGACTCCTACCTTTTTTTGAATTGGGTCAGATTGCTCGTTTTTAGTGCCAATTTGAGTATAACTATTCTCATACATATTTTTAATCAGATCAATGATGTGAGCATCTACCCCTTTTTGCTTTAAACCTGTGATAATGTGTTCGTGGCTTACTGTATCGAAAGCCTTAGCGATGTCAACAAACACCACTCCCAGTTCTTTGTGTTCTCTTTTAGCATTCTTAATAAGAAGTTGTAACAATTTTAAGTTTTCAGAGCAACCTGGTGATTTTATAAAACCCCTCTGTCTAGGGTTTATGGGGCACGTCTTTGTTAGCCTAGCCGTCAGTATTCTTGAGAATAGCCTTAAGATCACAGACCCGATGGTAATGGGTCTCCAGTTATTGATGTCATTAAGATAGTCTGGCTTAGTCGATTTAGGTAGTAATGTAGTACGGCATCCCCTTATCATGTCCGGTATTTTCCCAGATGTTAACCATAAGTTAAAGATTTCTGTAGTTTGTGAATATTTGGGATCCATTTTAATTAGATCTTTTACTGTAATTCCATCCGGTCCAGGAGCTGCCTTTTTATTAATCTCATTGATGTTTTTAATAATTTCTTTCTCTGTAATCATTGCTTTAAAGGCGTTATTGTCCGCCATTCCCTCAGATCGAAACTTTCCAAGGCCTTTAAACCCGCCAGTTGTTTCCCATCTTGATTTAAATACAGAGTATATCTCTGGGAGTGGTATTTCACATTTCACAGATTCTATATTATCAAGAATTGTTTGTGCCAATTTCCCTCTGTCTTTGTAAAATAATTTTTGGAATCTCAAATATTGTCCCCTTTTAATTGCTCTCTTTTTCATCCATCTTGCTGCTTTTCTCTTACTTTGTGTATCCTGGTTCTGGCCTCTCTTCGGTTTCTTATTTGATGTTTTATCTGCTCGACATCTAGCCTCTAGGTGTCCATACCATTCTTCTGTTATATTGTTAATTAATGCATGGACATCTGCTGTCCCCTCAACAATTTTCTGGAATGCCCTTGGATAGTTCTTTCTTGTTCTTATCCCTTTTTCAATCTTTGCCACATAATGTGCCCTCAACTGATCCGGGGTTGATGTATCTATATTTGTTGATTGTTCCTTTCTTTTCTCTACCTGTATGTATACTTTCTGGTCTTCCCTTTCTTTTTGTACAGGGATCATATACTGCCTCTTATCGCTGGTCTGTTTCATTGTCTTAGATGGGATATGCTCAGCGATTAGCTTATTGGTGTATCTTTCTCCCTCGTATCTTTTTAGCAGTGTCTCCAGCAGTTCTTCCTCTTCCTTTGACCAACACTTACGAGCTGATTCTCGAGCTGTTCTCACTTTAGGGCGAGTAGCAGCAATTCTTTCCTGATTTCTAACTTCTGGGTGACTCAGCCTTTTATGCTGTCCCAGGCCAATTTTAGATTGGAAGCTCCTTTCACACTCCTCACAAATCCATTTTCCAGGTGTAACCATCCCTTTGGGCCCCTTGCACAATGGATAGTGACAAACAGTAGAGCAATAATTGTCACTTTGCAGACCACATTTATTGCATTGGAAAATGATCTTTCTTTTCCCATGTAGTCTAAGAAGGTGGTCTACAAGCCTCTGTACTCCCGATATTTTTATCTTACAACACGGACAGGATGGATTTTTGTCCGGTAGTTTCACCAGTGGTATTTCGTCTGGCGTTTGGTCTTTCTGGGAGTCTAGGATGGATTCAGTTGCAAGAATAAATGAATCATCCTCACCTCTGTTGCTTTCATTGTCGTTGTCAGAGATATTGTTTTCATTATCTCTGACTGAGTCAGGTGTTAATGACTCTTAAGGTTCTGGAAATGTCACTAAATTATTTCCCTGTCTTAGAGATTGCGTTACCTGCCAGTCCTCGATCTGTTCAGAACTAGCAAATTCTAACTGTTGCAATTCAATCTCCTGTGATGTTATTAGGGGAGTTGGTGTTTTATTTTCCCCTGTTTCGACAGGTTTCCAGTCTTTGGAATCAGTTTGTGTGACCGTTGATACATACATTAGTCTCAATGGTCGGCCCATTGTGTCAAATTCGGTAATTTGTCAGTCCAAGTGAGGGAAGACAAGGTTAACGGTACCCCTCAATACCTGTCAACCTATGCCCAACTTTAACCTGTGGGCAAGGCACTGGGTAATTAACTCTTGTAAGTTAATACCAATATAATTGGGTATCACTATTGTTAGATTACTATTGCTGGGCAGTGACTCCAGACGATAGGGAGAGAGAGGTATAACCCGTCCTCCGGACTGGGGCAGAGGTCGACTTAGTTACCCATATAGGGTATCCAGCGGGACCACGTGGAGGTGCGACCTCTGCAGCTAAGCCCAGTTAGTAACTATACTCCTTTAAGAGAGTCATAGTTACTCCCACCGTTTACCCGCGCTTCATTGAATTTCTTCACTTTGACATTCAGAGCACTGGGCAGAAATCACATCGCGTCAACACCCGCCGCGGGCCTTCGCGATGCTTTGTTTTGATGCCTTAAGCCCCTAATGTTTTTTTTTTATTTTCCTAATATTTGTAAGACTTGTAAATTTTATAGGTAGGTTTTAAAAAGCAGAAACCCCTTTGTCCCTTGTTCCTTTCCCTTGTTTACACATTCCCTAACCCTTTTACCCCATTCTATGCCTTCTATATCAATCTGCTTCTGAATGCAGCAGAGTGTTTAGTCTTCTGTCAAGGCAAAGGCCTAGACTGTTTGGAGAACAGCAAAGCAGGGCCTAAACCACAGAATACGGTCAAAAATTAGGTAACAATGTACCCTTTGTGCTCTGATGAAGCTGAAGGTGATGAAGTAAGTGGTCCCAAAGAGACCCCAGACCCAATTCTCAGGGGGAGGGCCCGGGGTGGACCAGAGGAAGGACCAAAGGGTGGACACATCTTGGATTGGATGGATAATGTTATCAAATGTAACCTCTCAGGCACGGCAGCAATGGAAAGATTGTGTGGGGGCTTATAGAGATAATCCAGAAAAGATGACAAATTATGTCCAAAGAGCAATCAAAACTCAGAATCCTGATTGGAGTGATCTAGAGGTTATGATGGATACCTTATTAGACCAAACAGAGAAGGAAATGGTGAAAAGAGCTGCTCAAAAGGCAATAGAAATGCAAAAAACCTCTGGGCAGTTTCCAGGCAAAGATGTCAAAGATATCTTCCCCCTCACGGATCCTGGATGGGATCCTAATGCGGCAGCAGGTTTAGGAGCTTTGAAACGTTATCAAGACTGGGTAATTTATGGATTTCGGCATGGAGTTCCAAAGGCGGTGAACTGGTCCAGAATGTATGAGGTTAGACAAGACATAAATGAGTCACCCACTGATTTTCTAAACAGATTGAAAGATGTTATCAGAAAATATACGGATATTGATCTAGAGTCAGATATGGGAAAGAAAAATCTGGTATACTTATTTAAAGGGCAGTCCACAGATGATATAAGAAGAAAACTGCAGAAGGCAGGTGGTGATAGAAAGGATATTAGTGAACTGTTAGATATAGCCTGGACGGTATATCAAAATAGGGAGCAGAAAAGGAAAACAAGGGAACAAGAAGGTGGCTATAAAGAGCCTCATAAACGTAACCCCAGGTATCAGAGGTCTAACTGCCGGCAGGACATAGCAGATGACAGATGTTCTAACTGTAAGAAGAAGGGACATTGGAGAAGAGACTGCCCGGAGCTGAGGGGAACTGAAAACGCACTTCCCCCACCACCACCCCCAGCCCCCCAACTGACTGTGAGTCAGAATGTATGAGGGGGACCGGAGGTTTCTTCCCCAGCAGAGCCTCTGGTTACAGCTAAACTGGGGGGGGAGAATGTTGAATTTTTGGTTGACACAGGTGCGGCATACTCTGTATTAAATACTTTGGAAGGGAAACTGAGCCATGAAACTGTAACTGTGGTAGGTGCTACAGGGGTAAGTGAAACAAGGCCATTTTTTAAACCTTTAAAATTCAAACTGGGCAAACACTGGGTAACTCATCAATTTCTTTATATGCCAAATTCTCCTAAGCCTCTATTGGGTAGAGACTTACTGGAAAAATTAGAAGCTGAAATTAAATTCACCAAGGGGGGAGACATAAAGGTTATAATCCCAGATACTAAATATGTCGAGGCAGCTGCTTTCTTTATACAGGAAAATCATGGGGAGATCCCTGCAGAAGTTGAAAATGCTGTCATACCTTTAGTCTGGGCCAGCGAGTACCCTGGGAAATCAAAGCAAGCTGAACCAGTAAGCATCGTACTCAGGCCAGGAGCAGCCCTGGTAAGGCAAAAACAATATCCTTTGAAATTAGAAAGCCGAAAAGGCCTAGCACCTATAATTGAAAAGTTCCTTAAATTTGGTTTACTAGTAGAATGCGAATCCAGATTTAATACCCCCATTCTACCTCTGAAAAAGGCTGATGGCAAAAGCTATTGGCTAGTCCAAGATCTTAGGGCCATTAATAGAATAACTGAGGACACTCACCCAGTGGTAGCCAACCCCTATACACTGTTAACCACATTGACAGAGGATTTAGGATGGTTTACTGTACTCGACCTTAAAGATGCCTTTTTCTGCATTCCTGTACACAAAGACAGCCAGGAGATTTTTGCCTTTGAGTGGGAAAATCCTGAGACAGGGAGAAAAACGCAACTAACCTGGAGAGTTCTTCCACAAGGCTTTAAAAACAGTCCAACACTTTTTGGAAATCAGTTGGCAAAGGAACTGGAGGACTGGAGAAGACAGCAGCAAGAAGGAGTTGTCCTGCAATATGCTGACGACATCTTAATTGCAGCCAAAAGCCGGGACCAATGCATCAAGCTCACTGTAAGTCTCTTGAACTTTTTGGGGCTAAGTGGGTATCGGGTCTCGAGAGAAAAGGCACAGATAGCCAAGGAGATAGTCATCTACCTGGGACTTGAAATCTATCGTGGGCATCGGCGACTCAGTACAGACCGAAAAGAGGCCATTTGCCTCTCCCAGAGCCCCACACTGTACGAGAGATGCAGGCTTTCCTGGGAATGGTAGGATGGTGTCGGCTGTGGATAGCTAACTATGGGTTGCTAGTCAAACCTCTGTATGAAGCCCTGAAAACGGCCAAAGAGGGAGTTGTAACATGGACAGATGAGACCAGAGATGTGTTCAAACAACTGAAACAGTCCTTGATGTCAGCTCCAGCACTAGGACTACCAGATTTGACTAAACCGTTTGAACTGTTCACACACGAGCAGTTAAATGTTGCTCTGGGGGTATTATCACAAACTCTGGGAAGCCAACGAAGAGCTGTGGCTTATTTCTCCAAACAGCTGGACAGTGTTAGCCAAGGGTGACCGGGGTGCCTGCAAACTGTCGCAGCAACTGTTATCCTGATTGAAGAGGCCTGGAAGCTCACCCTTGGGCAGCACATCACTGTGTATGTGCCCCATGCAGTTCAAGCCGTGCTTGAACAAAAGGGAGGCCACTGGCTGTCCCCCAGCAGAATGCTTAAGTACCAGGTTGTGTTGCTGGAACAGGACAATGTTACCCTAAAAACAACATCTATTGTAAATCCAGCTATGTTTCTGTCTTCAACACTAACTGACAGTGTCCCCGAGCATGACTGTTTGCAGACTATAGAGGAGACTTACTCCAGCAGACCAGACCTGAAAGATGTGCCCCTGGAAAATGCAGACTGGGAACTGTATACAGACGGAAGCAGCTTCATGCGAGATGGTAAGCGCTTCACAGGGTATGCAGTGACAACCAGAGACAAAGTGATCAAGGCAAAAGCCTTGTCAGCAGATGTGTCATCCCAAAAAGCAGAATTAATCGCACTGACAAGAGCCTTGGAACTGAGTGAAGGAAAGAAGGTAAATATCTGGACTGACTCAAAATATGCATTTAGTGTTGTACATGCCCACGGAGCCATCTGGAAGGAGAGAGGACTACTGACAGCCCAAGGCAGTGGAGTCAAGCATGCAGACCAAATCCATGCACTCCTGCAGAGTATTTGGAAACCAGAGGAGGTAGCTATTATGCATTGTAGGGCCCACCAGAAGGGGAAAACAATTCCCGAGTTGGGAAATCAGTTTGCTGATCAAGCAGCAAAAGGGGCTGCAGAAAAAGGCATCTTGGCAGTAGTGCCACAAAAAGAAACTGATTTGACAAAATACACCCCTAAGTATGATGAGAGAGACAATCAGCTAATTAGATCACTGAAAGCTGAAATCAAAGAAGGGGGGTGGGCTGTTACCCCTACTGGACAGGTTGTAGTCCCACCACCGCTCCTTAGGGAAATAGCTCAACAGGAACATGAGACTACCCATTGGGGAATGGAAAACCTCCTGAAACATCTAAAGAAAACAGTAATAGGAACAAATATGACTGAAGCTGTGCAGTCTACGGTAGGTAAGTGTGAAATCTGCAAACGAAACAATCCAGATACATCAAAGAGAGTGGTACTAGGGGTAACAAAAGCTGGAGACCAACCCGGAGATTACTGGCAAATAGATTTTGCTGAGTTACCACCATGGGGGGGGTACAAATACATCCTTGTACTGGTTGACACTTTCAGTGGATGGCCTGAAGCATACTCCTGTCGCACTAACGCAGCAAGGGAAGTGGTAAAAGCTTTACTAAACCACATAAATTCCAAGGTTTGGGGTTCCTCTAGGAATGGCATCAGATAGAGGAACACATTTTATTGCGACAGTAGTAAAAGAAGTATGCCGCATCCTGGGAATTGTCTGGGACCTACATACCCCCTATAGACCTCAGGCTAGTGGCAAAGTTGAACGAATGAATGGCACCTTGAAAATGCAAATTAGTAAAATTTGTCAGGAAACATCTATGTCCTGGGTTCAGGCTTTGCCACTAGCTCTGCTGAGAATTTGTATCCAGCCGAGGCGGAGGGATAACATAAGCCCCTATGAAATATTATATGGAAGACCATATCAGGCACCACACGTACCAGGGGATGTACACTTAAGGGGGAGAGCCGATTTACAAAAATATTTGATTGCTTTAGGCTCTACTTTGCAGAAGCTGCAGAAGGTCATCGAGTTATCCAGACCTATAGGACTGGACACCCCTGCTCACCCATTCCAGCCAGGAGACTGGGTCTACGTCAAGTGGTGGAACAGTGGCCCCTTGAGAGCCAAGTGGAGAGGACCATACCAAGTCCTGCTGACTTCCCTCACCTCCGTCAAAGTTGCTGGCAGAGAACCCTCGTTCCACTACTCTAGAGTCAAGAGAGCATCAGCTCCTGGAACAACCAAGCAGTCAGAACCAGACATCGACGACGAGGATGTGGAATAGACTGCTTGTTCTGTGCATTCTGTCCATGCAACCGGTAACTATGAACCGAGTTTGGAACCAAAAATTGCATGTGGCCCTAGTCCAAAACGTATCTAAAATTCTCCGAAAAACGGAATGCTGGATTTGTACTCAAGTACCAGCAATTGATGATGAGAATAGTGAGTGGCCCCTAATTGGCATTTTACTAAATGAGACAAACTTCGGTAAGTCCATGACGAATTTCCCAGGGACCTGGAAGCCAGTTACAGAGGCCTATTATCCGGTGGCCCTAAGTAATGTACTTTCTAATCAGGATGTTGTTCCCTGTATGATCATAAATGCTACAGGAAAAATCATTCTCCCCCCCTACTGTGATAAAAACAATTCAAAAGAAGAAATAAACCCAGAAATCGTTGCAGGGATGGCACAGTTCCCTTTGAGATTAATTCCTCCCCAGGGTTCAGGATGGTATTGGATTTGTGAAAAGGAAGCCTGGAAAGTTTTGCCTCTTGATAAGGATCGGGCCTGTGCCCTGGGGGCAGTGATTCCAAATATAACAATTCTCGATCCAATTGATGAACCAGAATGGGAAAGACCCTATCCAAAAAGAGTGAAAAGAACTAGCAATCCCCTCATTGAGCGCCCTACGATTTTCCATAGCATAATCAGAGCTTTAATCCCATCTCTAGGAGTGAGTGAATTGGAAAAGGCAATTGTAAATATTTTGGCTGTTATGGAAAACATACAAGATCACACTCTGGATGCAATTGAAACCCTGAAAGAGCAGTTCCAAAGCTTGTCTCGTGTAGTAATACAAAACAGAATGGCCCTCAATTTTTTGCTAGCCTCACAGGGAGGCGTGTGTAAAGTCATCAATACCAGCTGCTGTTCTTACATAGATCAGACTGGTAGAATTAATAATGATTTGGCCGCAATTCGAAATCAAACCAAAATTTTTCATCAGATTTCTCTGGATGATATCTCCCTAGGTTTAGGAGATGTCCTCAACAAACTCACCTCATGGTTACCGAACTGGACATGGATGAAACAACTGTTTATTTTAGTATTGTATATACTTAGTGTTAGTGTAATAGCTCACTGCATGCACTGGTTTTATAGTTGTTGTAGGTGTAGGTAGTAGAGATTGGACAAAGACCTTTGGGTTTTGTCCAGTCTCTAAGGGGGAAACTGATGCCTTAAGCCCCTAATGGTTTTTTTTATTTTTCTAATATTTGTAAAACTTATAAATTTTATAGGTAGGTTTTAAAAGCAGAAACCCCTTTGTTCTTTGTTCCTTTCCCTTGTTTACACATTCCCTAACCCTTTTACCCCATTCTATGCCTGCTATATCAAACCTACCCCTGAATTCAGTAGCAGTGTTTAGTCTTTTGTCAAGGCAAAGGCCCAGACTGTTTGGAGAACAGCATATCAGGGCCTAAACGGTCAAAAATTAGGTAAATATGTACCCTTTGTGCTCTGATGAAGCTGAAGATGAGGAAGTAGGTGGTCCCAAAAAGACCCCATACCCAATTCTCAGGGGGAGGGCCCGGGGCGGACCAGAGGAAGGGCCAAAGGGTGGACACATCTGGGATTGGATGGATAATGTTATAAAATGTAACCTCTCAGGCACGGCCTGGGCGCGCATCTTATATCACCTACTGCCTTGGCAAATAAACCCTTTCTTATTTCACCCCTAATTAACTGCTCCGGAGATTTTTTTCAGCACCAAAATACACAGGCAACAGCTCCCACCCCGCCTCAAGGCCCCCCCTCCTCTCCACACTCCAAGGCCTTCCCCCTCTCCGGGATCCCCGGTTAAGGGGCCCGGTGCTCCCTCTCTGCTCCCCCCCCTCCAGCATTCCGGGGGTCCCCCAGCTCCGGGATCGCCCCTCTCCAATCTCCCCACTCCGCGGCTACCGGGGTTCCCCCCCGGCTCTCACGGGGCCCCCAAACCGCTCTCGCCCCCCCCCCCTGCCATTGCCCAGCGACCGCCAGGACCTTTTGGCTGCTCTTCTTTGTGCTCCCGCTCGGCTCCTCCCTCGGCTGGGCCGCCGCTTTTGGCGGGTTTCCTCCTCCGGGATCCGCCCCCTGCAGCCCTTCCCCCCCTGGCCCAGCCCCCTTGGGCCCCCCCTTTGCGCCCCGCTTGGGCCCCCCTTGGGCCCCCCTTGCCCAATAAATCTGATTATACCGACAAGCAATTGGTTTTAATCCACAAAACCCAAATATATAACCCAGCACCCTGGGGCATGAACAAAGTGGTTTTCCTTGCCCCCCCCCCCGAGTCCAAAGTAAAGGGAGAGGGGAAAAAAACCTGCAGGTGGGAGAGCTCTTGCACTCTGGTCAAAAGTGGTGATTGCAATCTGGTAACTCCCGGGATGGGGGTCGGGAAGGGGCACTGATCCACCCGGCAGCATTCCAGAGATCCTGTGCCACGGGTGCTGATCCCGCTTTCTTTCCATAGGGAAGAGGGACGGGAATGGATACGACCCCGCGCCCACCAGTGAGTCCCAGCAGCGTGTGTGGATCCAGATCCTCTGTGCAGGGATCCCAGGATGGATGCCGGGATTCCAGAGGGGAATGGGGGCCTAATGGCTGGAGCGGGATTGGAAGGGGATTCCAGCTCAGGGCAGGAATCCAGAGTGGGATCAGGTGGAACTGTGGACTGGGATCAGGGCTGGATTCTGGAGTGGGATTGGGGTGGGATGGATGGAGTGGGATTGGGGTGGGATGGACGGAGCAGGATCAGGTGGGATTCCGGAGCAGTTCCTACTCTCCCTGGGCTCCACAGCCAGATCCCTCCCCTGGGATGGGAACAGGGACATGGTGACTCCTTTCCCCGCTCTCATCCCAGCAGGAATCACTGCCTGAGCGATCCCGGAGCTGGATCCGCCCCTTCCCTCTCCCTGCAGAAAGGCAGGAGCTGCTGGCAGAACTCATCCCGCTGCTCCCACCCACCCCGGCCCCCCTGCGGCTCTTCCCGATGGATCAACTTCCTGCTTTTTCCCGTGTGAAACGCAGGACCACAATTATTCCTGAGGCTTTAATTTGGTTGTGAAAATCTCCTGCTTTGGGCAATAAATCCTGGCTCCCTCCTCCGGCATCCGGCAGTTCCTCTGTGGGAACCAGGAATAGGAAGGGGACAGGGGGGCTGGGATGGGGACACTGGGAACAGGCTGTGGCCACCAGGATTTGGAATGGGGACGTCGGGACTGGGATGGGGACACTGGGGACAGGGATGGGGACACTGGGAGTAGGTTGCAGACATCAGGAATGGAAATGGGAACACCAGGAGACAATGGGGAGAGGGATGGGGACACCAGGAGCAGGATGGGATGACCAGGAGAAGGTTGGGGACACTGGAACAGGCTGGGGACATCAGGAATGGGATGGAGACGCCAGGAATAGCAATGGAGACATTGGGAGCAGGTTGGGGACACACGGAAATGGGAATGCGGAAAACAGAGCTGAGATGGGAACATCAGGAATGGGAATGGGGACACCAGGAATGGGAATGGGGAAAAGAGAACTGGGGTGGGAACCCCAGGAATGGGAATGGGGACACACGGAAATGGGAATGGGGAAAACAGAACTGGGTTGGGAACCCCAGGAATGGGTACAGGGACACTGGGACTGGGAATGGGGACACCAGGAATGGGAATGGGGACCTGGAGGACCACGCTGGGGACACTGGAAGCAGGCTGGGGACAGCAGGAACCGGGATGGGAACACCAGGAATGGGAACGGGGACATCAGCAGCAGGTTGGAGACACCAGGGACTGAGAATGGGGACATCAGGAATGGGATGGGAACACCGGGAATGGGAACACTGGGAATGGGAACACCAGGGATGGAATGGGAACATGGGGGACCATGATGGGGACACTGGGGACTGATGAAGAGGAACAGAGACCCCAGACTCACCTAAACCCCTCCCAGAACCGAGGGCCAAGAGAAGCTCTGCCCAAGCTCCGCCTGAGCTCTGCCCGTTATTAATATGCATAGACAGATGTTGTGATCAGATTAAGATGATTTATCACATTTAATCACATATGAAAATTGTATAAAACTCCTGATTTTGTGTGAAACCCTTGAGCAAGTTCTCTGTGGTGCGAACCACGCTCGCTCCCGACGTCGTCAATAAACCCCTTTCCTGCTCAACAGACCCAAAATTCTCCAGGCAGTTCTTTATTCCGGATTTTTCAGATTCCTTTGCCAACCGTGGCAGGACACCTTCCCCACCCGGTTGCGGAATCCTCGGAGCTCGGGACCCCCTCGGGTGCCCTCGATGAGTCTTTTCACCCGAAGGGTCTCCCCTTTTTCTGTGGCTTCCTGCGGGGGCTGGCCAAGAACGCTGCCTGTCGATAAAAGGTGTTTATATTTGGGTTTGCCTGGTTTGGTTTTGGGTTCCCATAACACAAGGACGGCGCCGTCTCGCTGGGAGGGGAGAGGAAGCTCTTCCTGTGGAGTATCATATCCCCTTGGGGTTGGTATGTTCCAGTTTTGTTTGTATTTGGCCAAATATGGTTTATTTTGAGGGAAACAAGGTATCTAAGTTTCCTTTTGGTTGTTCTTTTGTTTATGGTTTGAGGCACCTATTGTATCATGTATTCTTGGACAGTGGCAGTGGTCACAGTATTCTGTTTGGTTTATGTTCTGTCGATAATTTTGTGTTGTCTTGTTTTGTGCTGGAAGCAAAATGGAGCTCCTGAAGTGTCTGTTCCTTCTGAGCCAGCCACAGAAACATCCTGTTAATGTTTTTATGGGGAGGGGGGTCTGAAAAATTGACTGTGAATACACCACACAGCCTGAGACCTGGAATTAAGATCTCCCCATTCTGCAGTTTTTCCTTGTACATGTGTGCTTCATGTAATAACTGTTTGAAGTATATTGTAGGACCCCGATCTACCCAGGAAATAAGTTTAGGCTGGACTTTAAATTTGTATTGTATTAGATGTGGAACCGACCAAAGTTTGGAGGAAACTCGGTGTGTCTGATATTACTGCTGTAGGACTCATAGGCCGGTGTTCCTTTCGAAACAGGGTCTTAAAATCCGGTCTGAATTTTGTGTTTTAAGCATGCAGATCTGTTCTAGAGTGTGCAGTTGGTGGTCAACAGCAGCATCCCGTGGATTTGTGTGGCTATCCAGGTTTATTGTAGAAGCCGGGCAAATCTGTGGTCTAAGGGGGACATCCTGTGGATTTTTGTTTTGGTGCAAGTTGGTTATAAAATGTGATTTTTAGAAGTTGGTTATAAAAATGGTGATTTTTAGAAGATTGGTTATAAAACTGGTGATTTTAGGAAGTCCTTGTCTAAAAGCAGTGTTCGGGTCTGACGGTTGAATATTATTTGGAGTATAACAGTTGTGGTTGTTTGCATATTTTAGATTTAATCCCCTGCTTTCACAACGGGAACCAAAGTGAGTAAGGAGATAAATTCCAAGACTCCCGTGGGATGCACATTGGGCCACTTCAAAGCAAAGGAAGAACAATTATTGGCAGCTCTGAGTTTGGCTGTGAGCTGTGTAGAACTCAAACAAAACAGTCCAGTTATTGACCAAATTATAAATGAGCAATGCCCATTAGTCTGGGTGTTAGTCTGGGCCACTGACACTTGAATAGAACTACAACCAGGAGCCAAACCAGTGGCTAAGAAACAATATCCACTGAGGTTAGAAAACAGGAAAGGGATTGAACCAATAACTGAAAACTTTTGGAAGTCAAGACTCTTGAGAGAGTGTGAATCAGACTTTAACACCCCAGTTTTCCCAGTCAAGAAACCAAATGGGACTTATAGGTTGATTCAAGATTTAAGGGTAGTAAATGAAAGAGCTAAGACTATACACCCTGTGGTAGCAAATCCTTATACACTTTTAACTGAATTAAGAGATAATTGGATTTGGTTAACAGGGTTAGATTTAAAAGACGCCTTTTTCTGTTGTACTGGTTTAAAGGTAAAGCAGCGGGGAAATGAACCCAACTCAAAAGAGAGATTATAAATCGGAATAACAATTTCATAAAATAATACAATAAGTACGATTATACGGACAAACAATTGGTTTTAATCCACAAAACCCAGATGTATAATCCAGCACCCAGGGGCACGAACAGAGTGGTGTTCTTTGGGCCCCCTGAGTCCAAAGGAAAAGGAGAGGGGGAAAACCTGTTAGTGAGAGTGGTGGTCTCAGTCTGGTTGACAGTGGTGGTGTCAGTCTGGTTAAGAGTGGTGGTCTCAGTCTGCTTGACAGTGGTGGTTGCAGTCTGGTTGAAGAGTGGTGGTCTCAGTCTGGTTGACAATGGTGGTCTCAGTCTGGTTGACAGTGGTGCTCTGCAGTCTGGTTGAGAGCTGTGATCTGCAGTCTCCCTCTAGATCCCACGAGTGTGGGAGCCCAAACCCAACTTCCAGCAAAAGAAAGCTCGGTTGACAAACATCTCACGATCTGAAGAAATTTGGACCCTTGCCCAGACCTGTTGACACCCAACCCAAAGATACAAACCTGGCTCCAAGAAGAATTAAGAAGGACTTTTTGAGATGATTGTTAAAACCATACCTAAACCCCTGTAATCCCTCTATCCCCCATGGAATCCTACTAGAAGAAAAATTAACTCTTTGGAAACTGCAGTAAAAACTCGTGTAACTCCCCAATTAACACAGGTTGGCCCCTTCATTACCATGTCCAGCCCCAGATGCCTTTAAAATTGTGTTCTCATGTTCATACCCCTTAAGAGAAAGAAGAATTCCAACTGCAAGAAATCAAAACTGCTGCCTTAAAAATAAGAGACACCTAAACCAGTGCCACAGAAATTATATTAGAAGAACTGCACCCTGAAAAGTAAAAAAAAAGACTTCTTCTTTCTTTCATTCTTTCTTTCTATACTTTCTTCCTCCCTTCCAAGTTCCGAGTTCCTTCCAAGTTCCTTCCGAAATATGAGTTCCAAGTTCTGAGTTCCTTCTGAGTTCTTTCCTTCCTTCCTTCCGAGTTCCGAGTTCCTTCCGAGTTCCGAGTTCCTTCCGAGTTCCGAGTTCCTTCCGAGTTCCAAGTTCTGAGTTCCGAGTTCCGAGTTCCTTCCGAGTTCCAAGTTCTGAGTTCCGAGTTCCGAGTTCCTTCCGAGTTCAGACTTCCTTCCTCCCTTCCTTCTGAGTTCCTTCCAAGTTCCTTCCTTCCTCCCTTCCTTCCGAGTTCCTTCCAAGTTCCTTCCTTCCTTCCAAGTTCCATCCTTCCTTCCTTCCTTCCTTCCTCCCTTCTGAGTTCTGAGATCCGAGTTCCGAGTTCCTTCCAATTTCCTTCCTTCCGAGTTCCTTCCGAATTCCTTCCAAGTTCCTTCCTTCCGAGTTCCTTCCGAGTTCCTTTTATCCTTCCTTCCGAGTTCCTTCAGAGTTCCTTCAGAGTTCCTTCAGAGTTCCTTCCTTCCAAGTTCCTTCCGAGTTCCTTCCTTCCTTCTGAGTTCCTTCCTTCTTTCCGAGTTCCTTCCTTCCAAGTTCCTTCTGAGTTCCTTCCTTCCTTCCTTCCTTTCGAGTTCCTTCTTTCCTTCCAAGTTCCTTACTTCCTTCCTTTCTTCTGAGTTCTTAGTTCCTTCCTTCCTTCCTTCCTTCTGAGTTCTGAGTTTCTTCCTTCCTTCCTTCCTTCTGAGTTCTTTCCTTCCAATTTCCTTCTTTCCATCTGAGTTCCTTCCGAGTTCCGAGTTCCGAGTTCCTTACTTCCGAGTTCCTTCTTTCCTTCCTTCTGAGTTCCTTCCTTCCAAGTTCCTTTTGAGTTCCTTCCAAGTTCCTTCCGAGTTCCTTCAAGTTCCCTCCTTCTTCCCTTCCTTCTGAGTTCCTTCCAAGTTCCGTCCTTCCTTCCTTCCAAGTTCCATCCTTCCATCCTTCCTTCCTTCCTTCCTTCTGAGTTCCGAGATCCGAGTTCCAAGTTCCTTCCAATTTCCTTCCTTCCGAGTTCCTTCCTTCCTTCCTTCCGAGTTCCTTCCTTCTGTGTTCCTCCTTCCGCGTTCCTTCCTTCCTTCTGAGTTCCTTCCTTCCTTCTTTCCTTCCATCTGAGTTCCTGCTGAGTTCCTTCCTTCCATCTGAGTTCCTTCCTTCTGATTTCCTTCCTTCCTTCTGAGTTCCTTCCGAGTTCTGAGTTCCTTCCGCATTCTGAGTTCCGAGTTCCAACTTCCTTCTTTACGAGTTTCTTCCTTCCTTCCTTCCATCCTTCCTTCCTTCCTCCCTTCCTTCCTTCCTTCCGAGTTCCTTCCGAGTTCCTTCTTTCCTTCCTTCCTTCCTTCCAAGTTCCTTCCTTCCTTCCTTCCGACTTCCTTCCAAGTTCCGAGTTCCTTCTGAGTTCCGAGTTCCGAGTTCCTTCCAAGTTCCTTCTTTCCTTCCTTCCTTCCTTCCAAGTCCCATCCTTCCTTCCTTCCTTCCTTCCTGCCTTCTGAGTTCCAAGATCCGAGTTCTGATTTTTTTCCAATTTCCTTCCAATTTGCTTCCTTCCGACTTCCTTCCTTCCTTCATTCCTTCCTTCGGAGTTCCTTCCTTCCTTCCAAGTTCCTTCCGAGTTCTGAGTTCCGAGTTCCTTCTGAGTTCTTTCCTTCCTTCCTTCCTTCCTTCCTTCCGAGTTCCGAGTTCCGAGTTCCGAGTTCCACGTTCCGAGTTCCTTCTGAGTTCCGCGTTCCTTCCTTCCTTCTGAGTTCCCTCCTTCCTTCTTTCCTTCCTGCCACGTTCCTGCTGAGTTCCTTCCTTCCATCCGAGTTCCTTCCTTCTGATTTCCTTCCTTCCTTCCGAGTTCCTTCCGAGTTCCTTCCTTTTGAGTTCCACGATCTGAGTTCCGGGTCCCTTCCAATTTCCTTCCTTCCTTCCGAGTTCCTTCCTTCCTTCCGAGTTCCTTCCTTCCAAGTTTCTTCCGAGTTACTTCCAAGTTACTTCCTTCCATCCAAGTTCCTTCCTTCCGAGTTCCTTCCTTCCGAGTTCCTTCCTTCCTTCAGAGTTCCTTCTGAGTTCCGAGTTCCGAGTTCCGAGTTCTGAGTTCCGAGTTCCTTCCGAGTTACTTTTATCCTTCTTTCCGCGTTCCTTCCGAGTTCCTTCCTTCCTTCCGAGTTCGTTCCTTCCTTCCTTCCGAGTTCGTTCCTTCCTTCTGAGTTCCTTCCTTCCAAGTTCCTTCTGAGTTCCTTCCTTCTGAGTTCCTTCCTTCCGGGTTCCTTCAGAGTTCCTTCCGAGTTCCAAGTTCCTTCCGAGTTCCTTCCGTCCGAGTTCCTTCCTTCCTTACTTCCGAGTTCCTTCCTTCCGAGTTCCTTCCTTTCTAGTTCCTTCTTTCCTTCCAAGTTCCTTCCTTCCTGCCTTTCTTCTGAGTTCTTAGTTCCTTCCTTCCTTCTTTCCTTCTTTCCTTCCTTCCAAGTTCCTTCCTTCCTTCTGAGTTCCTTCCTTCTAAGTTCCTTCCATCTGAGTTCCTTCCAAGTTCCAAGTTCTGAGTTCCGAGTTCCTTCCTTCCGAGTTCCTTCCTTCCGAGTTCCTTCTTTCCTTCCTTCTGAGTTCCTTCCTTCCGAGTTCCTTCAAGTTCTTTCCTTCCTCCCTTCCTTCCGAGTTCCTTTCGAGTTCCTTTCTTTCCGAGTTCCTTCCGAGTTCCTTCCTTCCGAGTTCCTTCCGAGTTTCTTCCGAGTTTCTTCCTTCCTTCCTTCCTTCCTTCCTTCCTTCCAAGTTCCATCCTTCCTTCCTTCCTTCCTTCTGAGTTCCGAGATCCGAGTTCCAATTTTTTTCCAATTTCCTTCCTTCTGACTTCCTTCCTTCCTTCGGAGTTCCTTCCTTCCTTCCGAGTTCCGAGTTCCTTCCTTCCTTCCAAGTTCCTTCCGAGTTCCTTCCTTCCTTCTGAGTTCCTTCCTTCTTTCCTTCCGAGTTCCTTCCTTCCGAGTTCCTTCCTTCCTTCCTTCTGAGTTCCTTCCGAGTTCCGAGTTCCGAGTTCCGAGTTCCGAGTTCCGAGTTCTGAGTTCCTTCCTTCTGAGTTCCTTCGTTCCTTCCGAGTTCCTTCCTTCATTCCTTCCGAGTTCCTTCAGAGTTCCTTCCGAGTTCCGAGTTCCGAGTTCTGAATTCAGAGTTCCAAGTTCCTTCCAAGTTCATTCCTTCCTCTCTTCCTTCCGAGTTCAGACTTCCTCCCTTCCTTCCAAGTTCCTACCTTCCTCCCTTCCTTCCGAGTTCCTTCCATGTTCCTTCCGAGTTCCTTCCTTCCAAGTTCCATCCTTCCTTCCTTCCTTCCGAGTTCCGAGTTCCGAGTTCCGAGATCCAAGTTCCAAGTTCCTTCCTATTTCCTTACTTCCGAGTTACTTCCAACTTCCTTTCGAGTTCCTTCCTTCCTTCCTGTGGGAGGCGTGTCTGGATGCACAGGGGGTGTGCCAGGGCGATGGGCCCGAGGGGACATGCGCAGTCACATATAACTCTATTGGCTGAAGAAGTCACATGGTACACAGGGATTTAAGAGTGGGAATTTTGAATAAAGTTCTCTTTTGACCACACCATCGCACGAGGAGCATCATTCATTCCTTGTTATGCAAGGGTCGCCTGCTACACCTTCCGTGTTCCGAGATCCGAGTTCCGAGTTCCTTCCTTCCTTCCTTCCACGTTCCTTCCTTTCTTCCGAGTTCCTTCCTTCTTTCTGAGTTCCTGCCTTCCTTCCAAGTTCCGAGTTCCTTCCTTCCTTCTGAGTTCATTCCAAGTTCCTTCTGAGTTCCTTCCTTCCATCCTTCCTTCCGAGTTCCTTCCGAGTTCCTTCCAAGTTCCTTCCAAGTTCCTTCCTTCCGAGTTCCGAGTTCCGAGTTCCGGGTTCCGAGTTCCGAGTTCTTTCTTTCCGAGTTCCTTCCTTCTGAGTTCCTTCCTTCCTTCCTTCCTTCTGCATTCCTTCCTTCCTTCCGAGTTCCTTCCTTCCTTCTTTTCTTCCTGCTGAGTTCCTTCTGAGTTCCTTCCTTCCATCTGAGTTCCTTCTGAGTTCCTTCCTTCCTTCCGAGTTCCTTCCGAGTTCTGAGTTCCTTCCTCCATTCCTTCCTTCCTTCCTTCCTTCCTTCCTTCCTTCCTTCCTTCCTTCCTTCTTTCCTTCCTTCCTTCCTTCCTTCCGAGTTCCTTCTGAGTTCCGAGTTCCGAGTTCCTTCCTCCCTTCCTTCCTTCCAAGTTCCTTCCGAGTTCCTTCCTTCCTTCCATCCGAGTTCCTTCCATCCAAGTTCCCTCCTTCCGAGTTCCTTCCTTCCTTCCTTCCTTCCTTCCTTCCGAGTTCCTTCCGAGGTTCCGAGTTCCGAGTTTCTTCCTTCCGAGTTCCTTTCCTTTCCTTTCCTTTCCTTTCCTTTCCTTTCCTTTCCTTTCCTTTCCTTTCCTTTCCTTTCCTTTCCTTTCCTTTCCTTTCCTTTCCTTTCCTTTCCTTTCCTTTCCTTTCCTTTCCTTTCCTTTCCTTTCCTTTCCTTTCCTTTCATTGGGGTGTCCCCAGAGGGGACATCCTGGTGTCCCCTAGGCCTTCTCAGTGTCCCCAAATTGACACAGGGGGACATGGGGGTGGCCTTGGTGTCCCCAAAGGAGGGACATTGGGGTGTCCTCAATGTGACACAGGGGACATCCTGGTGTTCCCAGGGCCCTCACGGTGTCCCCGAGTTGGGCCAGGGGACATGGGGGTGGCCTTGGTGTCCCCAAAGGAGGGATGTTGGGGGTGTTTCCAAGCCCCTCACGGTGTCCAGGACCCTCCCAGTGTCCCCAAGTTGACCCAGGGCACACTGGGGTGTCCCCAAGGTGACACAGGGGACATCGAGGTGTCCCCAGGACCTTCCCAGTGTCCCCAAGGTGGCCCATGAGGGTGGACATGAGGTGGCCTTGGTGTCCCCAAAGGAGGGACATTGGGGTGTCCCCAAGGCCCTCACAGTGTCCCCAAGGTGTCCCAGGGGACATCAGGGTGTCCCCAGGACCCTCCCAGTGTCCCCAAGGTGGGAACAGGGACATCCTGGTGTCCCCAGGATCCTGCTGGTGTCCCCAGGGTGGCCCAGGGCACACCGGGGTGTCCCCAAGGTGATCCCGAGTTTCTGATCGTGTGTATATTTATTTTGGGATGGTTTTTTCACTTTTTTTTTCCCTTTCCCCTCCCCTTTTTCTTTTCCTTTTGGAATTGTACATATATTGTACATATATTTCACTCCTATATAACTGCAATATAAGTGTAAATATATTTATATATATTGCTTTAACTGCCTCTCTCTCTTGTTTCGGTTCTCTTGTTGTTTTTTTTCTTTTCCCTTGGTTTTAGAAGACCATCTTTGCTGTTTCAGACCATCTTTGCTGTTTCAGACCATCTTTGCTGTTTCAGAAGAACATCTTTGCTGTTTCAGACGAACATCTTTGCTGTTTCAGAAGAACATCTTTGCTGTTTCAGAAGAACATCTTTACTGTTTCAGACCATCTTTGCTGTTTCAGAAGAACATCTTTGCTGTTTCAGAAGAACATCTTTGCTGTTTCAGAAGAACATCTTTGCTGTTTCAGAAGAACATCTTTGCTGTTTCAGAAGAACATCTTTGCTGTTTCAGACCATCTTTGCTGTTTCAGAAGAACATCTTTACTGTTTCAGACCATCTTTGCTGTTTCAGAAGAACATCTTTGCTGTTTCAGAAGAACATCTTTGCTGTTTCAGAAGAACATCTTTGCTGTTTCAGACCATCTTTGCTGTTTCAGAAGAACATCTTTGCTGTTTCAGACCATCTTTGCTGTTTCAGAAGAACATCTTTACTGTTTCAGACCATCTTTGCTGTTTCAGAAGAACATCTTTGCTGTTTCAGACGAACATCTTTGCTGTTTCAGAAGAACATCTTTGCTGTTTCAGACCATCTTTGCTGTTTCAGAAGAACATCTTTGCTGTTTCAGAAGAACATCTTTGCTGTTTCAAACCATCTTTGCTGTTTCAGACCATCTTTGCTGTTTCTTACCATGTCCATGCTGTAGGAAATGGGTTTGGACCAGGGCAAAAGCCAGAGGGTGGAAAAACCCAGGATTGGACAAAGAGTGTTTATATAAATCGTGCCACCTGAGGCAGAGGGTTGTGGGTGGTTTGTAGCTTCTGTGCCTTGGAGGTGCCATTAAATCCTTTAATGTAATTTAATTTTAACTTATGAATTTAATTAATTTTAATTTAAATTTATTTTATTAAATTAAATTAATTGAATTTTATATTTAATTTAATTTAATTTATTTTAATAAATAAATTTAATTCAAATTTATTTTATAAAATTAATTTAATTTAATTTAAATTCAATTTACTAAATTAAAGTAATTAAATTGATTTAATTACATTTAATTTAAATATAATTTATTAAATTAAATTTATTAATTCACTTAAGTAATGAAATTTAATTTATTAAACTAATTTTTTTATTTTATTAAATTAAATTAATTAATTAAATTAAATTAAATTTAAATTTAATTTATTAAATTAAATTAAATTAAATTAATTTAAACTTAAAAAAGTAACTTTACCCAACTCCCAGTTTGTGGCTTTGGTTCTGTTGTCCCAGTGACCCCCAGAGAACTGATTGGAGCCGATTGTTCGATGGGCTGAAATTCCAGATGGGAATGGATATAAATCCTTTTTCAGGCAATGCTGGGACATCCTGACAGAGAGAAAATGGCCCAGGGAAGGAACGGAATGACCCAGGGAACGCTCTGGAGGGGGGAACTGAGAATATAAAATATATACAACATTATATAAAAATATATGAATATGCAAATATATATAATTATATATATAAATATTTAAAACATATATAAATATACAAAATATACATAAATATATATAAAATGTATAAATTATATACATATATAAAATATATATTTATGTAAATATATAAAAATATAAATATAAAAATGTATAAATATATGAATACATATAAAATTTTTAAATATATAAATATCCGTATAATATATCTATATAAAAAATAAATGAATACACAAATATATATCAAATGTGTAAATATATAAATATATATAAAATATATAAATATATATATAAAATATATAACTAAATAAATATCTAAATATATATAAAATATTTTTTTTAAATATAAAAGAGATTAAAAAAGCTTAACTAAAGTGGAAAAAGTGGGAGAACATCGTTGGTGGGACAGCATTGACATCACAGGGACAGCGGTGACATCACAGAGCCAGCGGTGACAACCCTGGGGACACCGGTGACATCACAGAGACAGCAGTGACATCACAGGCACAGCGGTGACATCACAGAGACAGCAGTGACATCACAGGCACAGCAGTGATGTCAAAGGGACAGCAGTGACATCAGAGAGACAGCGGTGATATCACAGGCACAGCGGTGACATCACAGAGACAGCGGTGACATCACAGAGACAGCAGTGACATCACAGGCACAGAGGTGATGTAAAAGGGACAGCAGTGACATCACAGAGACAGCAGTGACATCACAGGCACAGCGGTGACATCACAAAGACAGCGGTGACATCACAGGCACAGCGGTGACATCACAGGGACAGCGGTGACATCACAGAGACAGTGACATCCCAGGGGAAGCGCCGCGATCAGCGGATGCCGCGGGGGCGGAGGGGCGGGGGGCGATCTCCCTGGGCCAGTGCCCGCCCTGGGCAGCCCCCACTGCCCCCCGCAGGGGTCCCGGGGTCAAGGTAAAGGGGGCTCCCAAAGCCCCTCCCAGGGGGGAGCGGGAGCTGGGGCAGGAGCTCCGTGGGGAGAGAAAAGGGGGGGGACAGCGGGATGGGGGTCCCGGGGGGGCACACACGCTCCGGGGGGGACACACGACCCCCGGGGACCCCCCTCAGCTCCTCCCACAGGCGGAGGCCGAGCCCCAGCCCAGGGAGACAAAGCCAAAGATGGAGCCCCGACCCCCGTCAGCATCTTGGGGGGGTGGGGGGGCAGGACCCAGGAAACGGTGGCGGCTGCTGGGAATGGACTGGGACGGACTGGGATGGACTGGGACGGGCTGGGACAGACTGGTACAGACTGGGATGGACTGGGACAGACTGAGATGGATTGGGACAGACTGGGATGGACTGAGACACCAGGATACAGCGGGAGCAGGACCGGGACCCATCGAGACAAGAACTGGGGCAACAGGGATCATACTGGGAGCAACTGGGACTGTCACCGAATGGGAATAAAACTCTCTGTCACTGGAATGTCAGGATTAGGAAGCGGTTTTATTTTTTTTGGCACTGGGTGCGGGGGTGAGGGGGTCTCCTCCCATCACCCCCACACTGGGCTCTCTCACACCCTGGTTTCTGTGGATGTAACATGTGCATTACATTTCCCCAAACTCATGCATATGTACTAAACACTCCCACAGATTCTCTTACACATTTGAATCAGTTCTCAAAACTCATTTACATCAGAGTAGGGGTCTCTTGAGGGTCTCTGGTGGCATTTTGGGGAACATCCCTTCTTCAAATTATCCTTTTTTGGTCACAGGCCTGAAAAAAACAGTTTCTTCTTCTGGAATGCTTCCCAGCTCTGGGGACTGGCCAAGATACTCCTTCTTCTCAGTGGTGCTTTTCCCGGCATCAGACCCGGCCCCGGGGGGGATCGGGGGTCGTTCCCAACCGGCTCCGCTCCGCCCTCGGGCCCCGCTGGGGCCGCCCCGCAGTTCCCACCCGGCTCCGCCGCACGGCCCGGGCCCCGCGTGTCCCGCTGCCGCCTGCCCGGCCCCGCCGAGCCCAGAAACGCCGCCAAATCGCTCAGAGGGACCAAAAAACCCTTCCCGTGGGCAGCCAGGGGCGCGGGGGGTCCCTGTGAAGGCCCTTGCCCTCAGTCACTGCTGGGCACCCGCCGCCCCCGCCCCGAGCCGGGGCCCTTCCCAGCGCTCCCAGTGTGCCCAGCCAGCCCCGAGCGCCCCAGGGAGGGCTTCAGCTGGGCACGGCACACCGGGGCTGCTGGGGGTCCCACCTCACTGCGGGGCCCTTGGTTCTTCCCGGGCTGGGCAAACCCGGCGGGGGGAGGTTTGGGCCACAACTCTGTCCCCTCCTCCGCTCGGCCCACGGGATTCGGGGCCGTTTTCCCTTTTGGGGGCAAAGAAATCCGAGGTGTTGAGCACTAACAGGACGCAGCAGCCCTGCAGCCTGCGGAGCCCGGGCTGGCCTGTGCCTGGCAGAGGAACAAAGCAGCTCAGGGACAAATGACTCGGTGGTTAATTGGCCTAATAAATTACTCCTAATTAGGGGGCAGAGAAGTGAGGCCCCAGGGCTTCCCACCCCCCACACCGCTGGGAAAGGCCAGCCAGGAGCTCCACAACACTGTATTTGTGTCTATTTTCAGATAGATCTGGCATTTCATTGATCGATTCTCAACATTTTATGCCTGTTTAATGATGTTTTATTGATTCTCTTCGAGATCAGGATCAACATCTGGATCCTTACGGACATGGTGCTTTCCAAGGAGAGCAGGACACAGGCAGAGCCAGGAGAACCAGCCTGCAATCACACAGTGCCACCGGGCAGAGATGTTGTAGAGCAAAGACTCCCTTCAGGTTGGAAGGAAACTCTGCATTCAGTGAGCTGCCTGGAGAATGTGTGCCCATAGCTCTGTGGGAAGCTGAGAGCAGGGAATAGCATTCCCAAGCAGCTGCATCTCTGCCCGGAAGGAAGGACTGTCTGCAGGTTCCGACACTTCTGAGTTTGACCCTTCAGACCACAGTGACCCTTTCAGAGAAAACGCTGAGGACAAGTGTATGTGAAGAGCTCAAGCTGACTGAGAAGGCCTGCAAAGCATCCTGGAGAGCTGATTTCCAAGATCTCCGTGGGCATTTGGCACCTTGATAAACTTCTCTTCTTCCCTCAGTGCCCAGGGAATACCAGGCAATGTCACACAAGGGTTTTATTTATTGGTTCATATAATTTTGTTTATTAGGATCTAAAACTCCATTCATCTGTTTATATAATTTCATTTATTTATATAAAATTCTAATTATTTGTTTATTATTTTAAAATATTTGTTTATGCAATTTTACTTATTTGTTCATATAATTTTATTTATTAGCATCTATAATTTCATTCAATTGTTTTTAAATTTCATTTATATTTAAATAATTTATTTTTTCATATAATTTATACTTTTATATGTTTATATAATTTTTACTTGTTTAATTTTAACCATTAGTTTCATTTTATTTATTTATTTGTAATTAGTTGTTTATATAATTTTCATTATCAGCATATAACATTTGATCTATTCATTCATATAATTTGATCTATCAGCAGATATAATCTGATATTTTTGTTGATAGAATTTTAATAATTTGTTTATATAATTTAATTTGTTTCCATAATTTGTTTTACTTGTTTCTATAATGTGATTTACGCATTTATATAGTTTTATTTAGTTGCATATAGAATTTTGTTTCTTTGAATATATAATTTGATGTATTTCTTTATATCATTTGATTTCTTTGCTTTCAATCCTCGCTCTTCCCTTTTCCCAGCCAGGGCCTCTCTGGTTCCTGGGCCATGTCTGGGGGCTCATTAAAGCTGATTCCAGAGGGGATTGCCCCGTTTGCAGGGACAACCCCAAAGACCTTTCCCTTTCCCTTTCCCTTTCCCTTTCCCTTTCCCTTTCCCTTTCCCTTTCCCAGCTGGAAAAGGCTGGGAAGGGTCTGGAGGAGCCTCCCCCATGGCACAGTTGGTTTTCCAGCAGGGACGAAAGTCTGGGAGTTTTGGCAGAAGGAGCATCGGGATTTATTCCCAGAATAAGGAAATATTGACCAGAGGGAAGTCCAAGCCAATATTTACTCCGAGTTTCCCTAAATCCAAGTGTTTCCCGGGAGTGAAATGCCGAGTGCAGACCCACAGATTCCCAGGGCCGGGCATTCTCCAAAACTGGTGTCCCAGTTTAACAAGATTAGAACTTAGAAATTCAGAGACTTCAGGTGGAAGTGTGGAAAAGGAAAAGAAGCAGCTTTTTATTGAAAAAATCTGAATAAACAACAAACAGTGCAATCAAAAACTTTCAGAAGAAAACAAAACAAAGTCCCAAATCCCCAGATGAGGAGGAGAAACTGGGGAGCACGTCAGCCTGGAGCACCCCCTCAGCCGGCACTGGGGTACGGCCCGGCCCCCCCAGCCCCAGGGGCACACTGGCAGGGGGGCCGGGGGGGGAAATGGGGCAACTGGGGGAAACTGGGAGGGAGACTGGGGGGGAACGGGAAGGGCTCAGGGGGCGATGGAGAAGCTGAGAAGGAGGTTGGTGGGTGCTGGGAGGGCTGAGAGGGGCTTTGGGGAGTCCTGGGGGCAACTGGGAGGGAGTTTGGGGGAGCCTGGGTGGGAGGGGAGGAAGGCTGGGGGGGGGTTGAGTTGACTGGAAGGGGTTCTGAAAAGTCATGAGGGGGCTGGGAAGGGACTGGGAGGGGATCAGGGGGGTCGTGGAGGTGATGGGAGGGGGATTGGAGGGTCCAAAAGGGGCTGAGAGGGGCTTTGTGGGATCGCAGAGGGGCTGGGAAGGGACTGGCAGGAGGTTTGAGGGACCCCCAGGTGGGCTGGGGGAGAGCGGGCCAGGCTCTGTGGGGTGCCGGGGGGTGCGTGGGAGGAGGTTTTGGGGGTGCTGACCCCCCTGGCTCCCCCCAGAGATGCCACCAGACACCGTCCGCAGCAAGATCCTGGGGGGGGTCGGGGGCTTCGTCTTGGGCTTGGTCTTCCTGGCGCTGGGGCTTGGCTTCTACCTGTGGGAGAAGGTAAAGAGGGTTCCCAAATGGGGGTCGTGTCTCCCCCCTGTTTCCCAGAGCTTGTGTGCCCCCTCTGTCCCCCCACCCCGCTTTCACCCCCTTTTCTCTCCCCACAGAGCTCCTGAGCCGCCGGCAGCCGCAGCCCCTCCCCGTGGCCTCGGGCCCAGCCGGGACCCCCCAGTCCATCCCCACGCTGAGTTTGGAGGGTCGTCTGTCCCCCCTTCCCTGCTTTTGTTCTCACCCCAGCCGGCTGCTCCCAGTGTTCCCAGGAAAGATTCCCAGTTCTCTGCAGTCCTGGTTATTTGAGGCATTGAGGGGGCTCTGAAAATCCCAGGAACAGGGGGCTTTGGGCACTCCAAACTCCTCAAATCTTGGAAAAGAGGAGTTTGGGCACCATCAGTGTCTGAAAAACAAGGGAACTGGGGGGTTGGGAACATTAGGACCTCAAAAATCTTGGTAACACAAGGGTATGGGCTCTCCTAGACCCTCAAAATCAGAGGGGCAGGGGTTTTGGGCACTCCCAGAGCACAAAATATTGGAAAAGAAGGTTTGGACACTCCCAGACTCCATCAAAATCCTGGGAACAGTGGGGTTTGGGCACTCTCAGACCCTCAAAATACTAGGAAAAGGGGGTTTGGACAAATGTCAGCCTCCTGAACCCCTACAAACAGGGGGGTTTGAGCTCTCCCAGATCCAAAAAAACTCCTGGAAAAGAGAAGTTTAGGTACTCCCAGGCCCCAGAATTGTGAAAACAGAAGGGTTTGGGCACGCCCAGATCCCAAAATATTAGAATAGAGGGGTTGGGACACTCCCAGACCCTAAAAGTCCTGAGAACAGGGGGGTTCAAACACTCCCAGACTCCCCAAAATCTCATGAACAGAGGGTTATTGGGCATACCCGGCATCCCAGACCCTCATTCCCACCTATCCACGACACTCCAAACCCCATCCCCAGCAATCCTGGAACCCCCCAAACCCACCTTGGCCCCCCCAAGGCCCGGGCAGGATCAGAAGCAGCAGCCAATGGGAGCGAGCGCTGCTGGCGCGTCATCAGCTGCCGGGCAGACCCGTCCGGAACGGAGCCCTCCCTGAGCTCAGCCAATCAGAGAACGCCCTCAACTCATTTTGGAGACCCGTGGGAGCTGCGGGAGCCCTGGCTGGGCATTTTTGGTGGGCCCTGAGCTCCCCCCTCCCCCGCAGCCCACGGACCCCCCCGAACCCCCCAGACCCGGGGCTGCCGCGGGGGCCCCCAACGGCCCTCAGCCAATCCCAAAGCGCCCACGCCGCCCGCGCCCAATCCCAGCGCGCCGCGCTGATGACTCATCAGTCGCCGGGAAGACGCCTCGAAAAAAGGGCCCCAACTGCGCCCTCAGCCAAGCCCAGCGCGCCCCAAACCCCCCAAAACGGCGCCGCCCGGCTGGTTTTGGGCTGTCAGCAGCTGTCCGGCGCTGGGCATGGAGCGTGTGCGGGGAGCTGGGGCCGTGCTGGCGGTCCTGGTGGTGCTGGGAGCCCCCCCGGCTGCGGGCGAGGAGCTGTCGGGTGAGCGGGGGTCGGGTGGGAAAGGCGGTGGGAAAGGGGGCAAGAGGGCAGAAAAGAGGAGGTGGGAGCCCCAAAAGTGAGTGGGAGTGGGGTTGGAAGTCCCGGACTGAGTGGGAGAGGTGGGAGCCCGAAAGTGAGGGCGGGGGGGTCTGGGGATTGGGGCATGGTGGGAAAGGGATGTGAGAGGGGGGAAAGGGGGTTGGTGAGAGATAAGGCAGAGGGGTTACGTGGGGGTCCCTGGGTGTCCCTTGAGCCCTGGAGCGGTTCCCTGGGGCTCTGGGGGGTGGGATCGGCAGTGGGGGGGTCCCCAACCCCCCTGCCCATGCCCGGGGGGCTGATGGGGGGGTTCCCTCCCAGCCAAGAGTCGGTGCTGGGGCGTCCGTGGGGCAGAGTTCCCAGTGTTCCCAGTAAAGCTTCTTAGTGCTTTGCAGTCCTGCTCACTGGAGTGAAGGGGCTGGGTGTGACTTAGGGGGAAACCGTGGGGGGAGCAGAGTTTGAGGGGGACAGAACCGGCCCCAGGATGGATCGTTCTTGGTGGGTTTTGTGGGGGTATCTGCACCCCAACAGGGCACCCAACGCACCCCAAGAGGTGCCAGGACCCACGTAAACCCCATAAAAGAGGTGGTGGGAATCCCAAATTCAGTGAGAGGGGAGTGGAACCCCCAAAAGTGGACGGGCGGGGCGGGACTGAGGAGTGGGGAATGATGGGAAAGGGGTGGGAGAGGTCAGAAAGGGGGCGAAAAGGAGGATGTGGGACATCACCCTGTCCCCAGCTCCCCGCACACAGTGAAGCTTCCCAGTTCTCTGCACGCCTGGTGACTGGGGAGAAGGGGAGGGGCTTCAAAAATCCTGGCAACAGGAGGGTTTGGACACTCCCTGACCCCGAAATATCACAAAAGAGGGATGTGGACACTCCTAGACTGCAGAAATCCTGGGAACGGGGGATTTGGATACTCTCAGACATTAAAACTCCTGGGAACAGGGAGGTTTGGACACTCTCAGAACTACAGAATCCTGGAGAAAGATGGTTTAAGCACATGCAGACCCTAAAAATCCTAGGAATGAGGGGTCTGGACACTTCCAGACCCTTAAAATCATAGAAACAGAGGGGCTGGGAACATTCTGGACCCAAAAATCTTGTGAGCATCTGGGTATGGGCTCTTCTAGACCATAAAAGTCCCACGAACCAGAGTTTGGGGCACTGTCAGACTCCAAAATATTGGAATAGAGGAACTTAGATACTCCCATACCCTAAGACTCCTGGGAACAGGGGGGGTTTGGACATCACAGACATTATAAATCCTGGAGAAAGGTGGTTTGGATACACCCAGACTCCAAAAATCCTGGGAACAGGGGGGGTTGAGCAATGTCATCCTCCCAATAAACCAGAACCAGGGAGGGTTGTGATGTCCCAGAACAACAAAGTCCTGGAAAAGAGGGTGTTATTTACTCCTAGACTCCTAAATTTGTGCAAACAGGGGGGGTTGGGCCCACCCAGTTCCTCAAATCTTAAAAACGAGCAGTTTGGGCACCATCAGCACCTTAAAAACACAGGAAAAAAGGGGTTGGGGACATTCAGACTCTTAAAATCTTGAGAACACGGGATTCTTGGCTCTTCTAGACCAAAAGGGCACAGGGGGATTGGATCAACCCCAGACCCAAAAATATCGGAAAACAGGGGCTTAGACACGCCCCCAACGGCCCTCAGCCAATCCCAAAGCGCCCACGCCGCCCGCGCCCAATCCCAGCGCGCCGCGCTGATGACTCGTCAGTCGCCGGGAAGACACCTCGAAAAAAGGGCCCCAACTGTGCCCTCAGCCAAGCCCAGCGCGCCCCAAACCCCCCAAAACGGCGCCGCCCGGCTGGTTTTGGGCTGTCAGCAGCTGTCTGGCGCTGGGCATGGAGCGTGTGCGGGGAGCTGGGGCCGTGCTGGCAGTCCTGGTGGTGCTGGGAGCTCCCCCGGCTGCGGGCGAAAGGGGGTGGGAAAGGGGGCAAGAGGGCAGAAAAGAGGAGGTGGGAGCCCCAAAAGTGAGTGGGAGTGGGGTTGGAAGTCCCGGACTGAGTGGGAGAGGTGGGAGCCCGAAAGTGAGTGTGGGGGGTCTGGGGATTGTGGGGACAGTGGGAAAGGGGTGGGAGAGGGGGACAAGGGGGTGTGGGAGAGCAGACAGAGGGGTGCCCTGGGGGTCCCTGGGTGTCCCTTGAGCCCTGGAGCGGTTCCCTGGGGCTCTGGGGGGGATCAGGTCGTCAGTGGAGGGTTCCCCAACTCCCCTGTCCATCCCCGGGGGGCTGATGGGGGGTTCCCCCCCTACCAAGAGCCGTTTCTGGGGCGTCCGTGGGGCAGAGGGGGGTGGGAAAGGGGGGTCCGGGGTGGCCCCCTGAGGTCCCAACCTGCTGTGGGGGGCTGGAGGATGATGGGAGGGGGGGAGGGGGCACCCCCTGACCCGTGTCCTGCACACACAGGGGTGTTCCAGTTTGTGGGAAAAAAGGAGTGTCACTTCATCAACGGCACCGAGCGGGTGAGGTTCCTGGAGAGGCACTTCTACAACCGGGAGCAGTACGTGCACTTCGACAGAGATTTGGGGGTCTATGTGGGGGACAGCCCGGGTAGGGAGAAGATTGCCAGGGACTGGAACAGCAACCAGGTATGGATGGAGATCATGCGGGATTTTGTGCAAACATACTGCGGGTACAACTACGAGGTGTCCACCCCGTTCCTGGTGAACCGCAGAGGTGAGCGTGGGGCAGCGCGGGTCCCCTCGGGCCCTGCCCCGGGAATGACCCTGGAGCCCCTCAAACCCTCCCTGGGAATTACGCCAGACCCCTCAGCCCCCCATGTGCCTGTCTCGAGTCCTTTTGCCCTATCCCAGTTCTTCCCAGTCCATCTCAGTCCATCCCAGTCCCCTCCAGTGCTCCCCAGTCCACCCCAGTCCATCCCAGTCTCTCCCAGTGCCCCCCCGCGTCTCCACCCGGCTGCGGCCACCGAGCTCACGCCCCTCAGCCAATCCCAGCGCGTCTCTCTGATGATGCTCCAGTTGCCAGGCACACCCAAACCAAAGAGTTTATTCCCAGTCCCGATCGTATCCTTCCCAGTCCAGACCAGTCCTTCCCAGAGTCCATCTCACTCCATTCCCAGACCCTCTCGATCCACTCCCAGACCCTCTCTGTCCATTCCCAGTCGTTCTCACTTCACTCCCACATCTCCCAACTCTCTCCCCAGTGCCCCCCCAGCCCATCCCCTTCTCCCCCAGTCTATTCCCAGACCCTCCCAGTGTCATCCCAGTCCCTCCCACTGCCATCCCAATCCCTACTAATGTCCTCCAAGCCCTCTGCCCTCTCTCCCAGTGCCCCCCAACTCAGCCCAGTGTCTCTCCCGTCCCTCCCAGTGCCCCCCAGCGTGTCCATCTCGCTGGTGCCGTCGAGCTCCCAGCCCGGCCCCGGCCGCCTGCTCTGCTCCGTGATGGATTTCTACCCTGCGCCGGTGCAGGTGAGGTGGTTCCAGGATGGGCAGGAGCTGCCGGAGCACGTGGTGGCCACCGACGTGGTCCCCAACGGGGACTGGACCTACCAGGTGCTGGTGATGCTGGAAATGCCCCCCCGGCGTGGGGTCACCTACAGCTGCCAGGTGGAGCACGTCAGCCTTGGAGCACCCCCTCAGCCGGCACTGGGGTACGGCCCGGCCCCCCCAGCACCAGGGGCACACTGGCAGGGGGACCGGGGGGAAAGGGGGCCCTGGGGGCAACTGAGAGGGAGACTGGGGGGGAACGGGAAGGGGTTCGAGGTAAATGGAGAGGGTGAGAAGGAGGTTGATGGCTGCTGGGGGCAGCTGGTAAGGAGTTCAGGGGAAACTGGATGGGATGGGATGGGATGGAGGTTGGGGGGGCTTGGGGTGACCAGGAGGCGGTTGAGGAAGTCGAAGGAGGGGGCTGGGAAGGGACTGGGAGAGATCCAGTGGGGTCCTGGGGGTGATGGGAAGGGGGGTTACTGTTGTAGACGACGGGATAAAGACACTTTTAGACCACAAAATTGATCAATAACTTATCCAACTTTATTGCTGTGTGCTTTGTGCTTATAAAGGTTAATAATTAGGCTCATAGATATTACAAAAACTAAGCTCATCATTGGCTTCTAATTACCTAAGTTATATTTGCGCAAATGCTGATTCTTTAACCTTCTTATGGTTACTTGTTTGCTATTTGCTCAGCTTTCCCATCCGCTATATCCTTCTCTTCTGTCACATACCCAGTTTCTCAAACACTGTGACCTTCTAATAGTTTTCTCTTACCGTGGGACCAGAGCTATAGCATCTCTCTCATGTCCCCTTTCTATCAGCCATGTTTCTGCAATACTTTCCACAGGTTACCAGGTCCTAAAGGGGCTCAGTGGGTTCCCACATACGATGGGAAGGGACTGGCAGGAGGTTTCAGGGGGTGCTAGGTGGGCTGGAGGAGAGTGGGAGAGGGTTTGTGGGGTGCCAGGTGGTCTCTGGGAGGTTTTGGGGGTGCTGACCCCCCCGGTTCCCCACAGAGATGCCACTGGACACTGTCCGCAGCAAGATCCTGGTGGGGGTCGGGGGCTTCGTCTTGGGCTTGGTCTTCCTGGCGCTGGGGCTCAGCTTCTACCTGTGGGAGAAGGTAAAGGGGGGGTCCCCAAACGGGGGTTGTGTCCCCCCCTTGCTCTCCCACAGCCTCTGTGCCCCCCCTGCCCCCCCAGCCCCTTTTTTCTCACCCCCTTTTCTCTCCCCACAGAGCTCCTGAGCCGCCGGCGGCCGCAGCCCCTCCCCGTGGCCTCAGGCCCAGCCAGGACCCCCCAAACCCTGCGCTCATTTGGGGGGTCGCCTGTCCCTCCCTTCCCTGCTTTTGTTCTCACCCCAACCAGCTTTTCCCAGTGTTCCCAGTAAAGCTTCTTAGTGCTCTGCAGTCCTGGTTGTTGGGGAGAAGTGGGGGGGCTGCGAGAATCCTGGGAACGGGGGGGTTTGGGCACTCCCAGACATTAAAAATACTGGGAACAAGGGGTTGGGCACTCCCAAACCCACAAAATCCTAGAGAAATGTTGCTTGGGTACATCCAGACCAAAAACAGTGGACAAGAGGGACTGGACACTCTCAGACTCTAAAACTCCCGGGAACATTGAGATTGGGCACACTAAGACCCACAAAATCCTGGGAACTGGGGAGTTTGGGAAACATCAGCCCCTCAAAATCCGGGAACAGGGCATTTGGGCAAATTCAAACCCGCAAAATCCTGGGAACAGGGGGGTTTGGGGAATGTAAGGCTTCCAATAACCCTAAAAACAGGGGGGGTTGGGATCTCTCAACCCCCAAACATTTTTGAAAAAGGGGGTTAAGGTACTCCCAGACCCCAAAAATAGTGAGAACAGGGGGGTTTGGGCATCCCCAGACCCACAGAATTGTAGGAACAGAGGGGTTCTGACACTCCCAGATCCTAAAACTCCTGGGAACAGGGGGTTTGGGCACCCTCAGAACCACAGAATCCTGGGAACATGGGGTTTGAGCACCCTCAGAACCACAGAATCCTGGGAACATGGGGTTTGGGCACATCTAGACCCTAAAAAACCTGGGAATGGTGGTTTTAGGCACTCCCAGACCCAAAACCTCCTAGGAACAGGGGGGATGGGAACATTCAGACCCCAAAAATTTTGGGAACATGGGGGTATGGGCTCTCCTAGACCCTAAAAGTCAAAGAAACAAGGTGGATAGGGCAGTCCCAGACCCCAAAATACTTAAATAGAGGGGTTAGGACATTTCCACATCCTAATACTCCTGTGAACAGGGGGGTTTAGGCACTCCCAGACCCATAAAATCCTGGAGAAAGGTGGTTTGGACACAACCAAACTCCAAAAATCCTGGGAACAAGAGGGCTTGGGCAATGTCAGCCTCCCAATAAATCAGGAACAGGGAGTTTTGGGCTGTCCCAGAACCACAAAATCCTGAGAAAGAGGGTGTTATTTACTCCTAGACCCGTAAATTTCTAAGAACACGGGGGTTTGGGCACTCCCAGTTCCTCAAATCGTATAAAAGAGCAGTTCGGGCACCATCAGCATCTAAAAAACACAGGAACAGGGGGGTGGGAACATTCAGATCCTTAAAATCTTGAGAACACGGGATTATTGGCTCTTCTAGTCTAAAAAAAATCCCAGAGACAGGGGGGTTGGATCACTCCCAGACCGAAAATATCGGAAAACAGGGGCTTGGACACGCCCCCAACGGCCCTCAGCCAATCCCAAAGCACCCACGCCGCCCGCGCCCAATCCCAGCGCGCCGCGCTGATGACTCATCAGTCGCCGGGAAGACGCCTCGAAAAAAGGGCCCCAACTGCGCCCTCAGCCAAGCCCAGCGCGCCCCAAACCCCCCAAAACGGCGCCGCCCGGCTGGTTTGGGGCTGTCAGCAGCTGTCCGGCGCTGGGCATGGAGCGTGTGCGGGGAGCTGGGGCCGTGCTGGCGGTGCTGGTGGTGCTGGGAGCCCCCCGGCTGCGGGCGAGGAGCTGTCGGGTGAGCGGGGGGGGTGGGAAGGGTGGGAAAGGGGGGGAAAGAGGGGAGAAAAGAGGGGGTGGGAGCCCTAAAAGTGAGTGCGAGGGGGATTGGAAAGCTCGGAGTGAGTGGGAGGGGTGTGGGAGCCCCAAAGTGAGGGCGGGGGGGGTCTGGGGATTGTGGGGACGGTGGGAAAGGGGGATGGGAGAGGGGGACAAGGGGGTGTGGGAGAGCAGACAGAGGGGTGCCCTGGAGGTCCCTGGGTGTCCCTTGAACCCTGAATCGGTTCCCTGGGGCTCTGTGGGGGTCGGATCCGCACTGGAGGTGGGTCCCCAACCCCCCTGTCCATCCCCGGGGGGCTGATGAGGGGGTTCCCCCCCAGCCAAGAGCCGGTGCTGGGGCGGAGGGGGGTGGGAAAGGGGGGTCCGGGGTGGCCCCCTAAGCTCCCAACCTGCTGTGGGGGGCTGAGGTGAGGGATGATGGGTGGGGATGGGGCACCCCCTGACCCGTGTCCTGCACACACAGGGGTGTTCCAGCACATGGCAAAGTGCGAGTGTCACTTCATCAACGGCACCGAGCGGGTGAGGTTTGTGCAGAGGTTCGTCTACAACCGGGAGCAGTTCATGCACTTCGACAGCGATATGGGGGTCTTTGTGGGGGACACCCCGTATGGGGCGATCCTGGCCAGGTACGGGAACCGGAACCAAGGATGGATGGAGTACATACGGGCTAGGGTGGACAGGCACTGCCGGCATAACTACAAGCTGTTCAGCCCGTTCAGCGTGGAGAGGAGAGGTGAGCGTGGGGCAGAGCGGGTCCCCACGGCCCCTGCCTGGAGCCCTTCAAACTCTCCCTGGGAATCACCCCAGACCCCTCAGCATTCCCTGTGCCCGTCCCGTGGCCTTTTGCCCCCTCCCAGTTCTTCCCAGTCCATCCCAGTCTCTCCCAGGGCCCCCCCCGCGTCTCCACCCGGTTGGGGCCACCGAGCTCACGCCCCTCAGCCAATCCCAGCGCGTCTCTCTGATGATGCTCCAGTTGCCAGGCACACCCAAACCAAAGAGATCCCTCACCACGACTCAGCCTCCCAGTCCCGATCGCTTCCTTCCCAGTCTATCCCAGTCATTCCCAGTCCATCCCAGTCATTCCAAGTCCCTCTCAATCCACTCCCAGAAACTCTCACTCCATTCCCAGTCGTTCTCACTTCACTCCCACATCTCCCAACTCTCTCCCCACTGCCCTCCCAGCCCATCCCCTTCTACCTCAGTCTATTCCCAGTCCCTCCCACTGCCATCCCAGTCCCTCCCACTGCCATCCCAATCCCTACCAATGTCCTCCAAGCCCTCTGCCCTCTCTCCCAGTGCCCCCCAACTCAGCCCAGTGTCTCCCCCGTCCCTCCCAGTGCCCCCCAGCGTGTCCATCTCGCTGGTGCCGTCGAGCTCCCAGCCCGGCCCCGGCCGCCTGCTCTGCTCCGTGATGGATTTCTACCCTGTGCCGGTGCAGGTGAGGTGGTTCCAGGATGGGCAGGAGCTGCCGGAGCACGTGGTGGCCACCGACGTGGTCCCCAACGGGGACTGGACCTACCAGGTGCTGGTGATGCTGGAAATGCCCCCCCGGCGTGGGGTCACCTACAGCTGCCAGGTGGAGCACGTCAACCTGGAGCACCCCCTCAGCCGGCACTGGGGTACGGCCCGGCCCCCCCAGCACCAGGGGCACACTGGCAGGGGGGCCGGGGGGAAAGGGGGCAACTGGGGGTGACTGGGCAGGAGACTGGGGGGGAACAGGAAGGGCTCAGGGGGCAATGGAGAAGCTGAGAAGGAGGTTGGTGGGTGCTGGGAGGGCTGGGAGGGGCTTTGGGTAGTCCTAGGGGCAGCTGGGAGGGAGTTTTCCTTCCAGCCTTTCCAGACCACTCCTGAAGTTTGTGAGGTCTTGGGTTGACTGGGAGGGGTTCTGAGAAGTCCTGAGGGGGATGGGAAGGGACTGGGAGAGGTTTTGGGGGGCCCTGAGGGTGATGGGATGGGGGTTGGAGGGTCCTAAAGGGGCTGGGAGGGGCTTGGTGGGATCCCAAAGGTGCTGGGTGGGCTGGGAGAGACCAGAATGGGGTTTGTGGGGTGTCGGGTGGTCCATGGGTGGTTTTGGGCGTGCCGACCACCCACCTGTTCGCAGAGATGCCACCGGACACCGTCTGCAGCAAGATCCTGGTGGGGGTCGGGGGCTTCGTCTTGGGCTTGGTCTTCCTGGCGCTGGGGCTCGGCTTCTACCTGCGGGAGAAGGTAAAGGGGTCGTGTCCCCCCCCCTTGCTCTCCCACAGCCTCTGTGTCCCCCCTGTCCCCCCACCCCGCTTTCACCCCCTTTTCTCTCCCCATAGAGCTCCTGAGCCACCGGCGGCCGCAGCCCCTCCCCATGGCCTCGGGCCCAGCTGGGACCCCCCAGTCCATCCCCACGCTGAGTTTGGGGGGTCGTGTGTCCCCTCCATCCTGCTTTTATTCTGACCCCAGCCGGCTGCTCCCAGTGTTCCCAGTAAAGCTTCCCAGTTCTCCCCAGTCCCTGTTATTGGGGGGCAGTGAGGGCAGGGGGGAGGGGATCCCTGTCATGGCTTTACTTCTTCTAAAAAACCAAGCAGGAATTTTTCCTTCCCCTGCCCCACTGGAAAAGAAAGATGTTGAATGGGGGAGGGGGCTTTGCCTTGGGTGACTCACACCCCCAAAAGAACTGGCCCAGCCCACATTGCAGATTGGGAGCCCTCAGAAGGCTCTGGGGGGGTGGAGTTTTTTGCTTTCTCCCGGGCAAAGGGCAAGGCCCTTCACTTTGGCCTTAACTCAGGCAAGGGGTGTGTTGAAGAGGCTCCGAGGTCCTTTTGTTCTCGGCCTGCTCATCTGGCTGTTTGCTGGTTCCCGTTTGCCTTCGTTTCCTGCACCCTGTTCTACCCCCAGCCCGGACCTGCTCGGACTTCACGGGACAGGTTTGACCCCCCTCCAGAGGAACCTTCTGGGGAGGAGGTCGCCCTTTCCCTCCTCCGCTCCCGTGTTGGCAGTGGCGTGTGTTCATCGGCCAAAAGGGGGAATTCCCGGCCACAGCCAGCCACAGACAGCGCGAGTTTCGTGGGAAGAGCCCCTTTTTCCCCTTTTTCCCTTTTCCCCTTTTTGTTGTTCTGCCAATACACAGATATCCTTTAATAAAAAGCTGTTATTTTTCCTTTCTTTATACTTCCTCAATTGGAGTCTCTTAATTTCAAATTTACAGGTGCTTAGAGGGAGGAGTTTGGGTTTCCCCGTAACTCATCCTCCTTAGCAAAACACTTCAGTCTCATCCAAGACAGAGGTGTTGCCCCATGCTCCTGCCCTTGCCATTGCACATCCTCACATCCCAGAGCCCCAGCAAGAGCCCTGAGGAATGAGGCAGGCACAGGATCTCCCTTCCCAGGGGCTGGGGGTCAGGCCTTGGCCCTTTGCAAGAACAAAACAAATCCAGATTTATTCAGCATCACAGACCCCGGGACTTTGCTTGTCCCCACCTGTCATCACTGCCTCCAGTTTTCGGCTCTGACTGGAAGCAGGGGACAATTTCTGAGTGCTGGCCCTCAGTGGGACCCATTAATGCCATGAGAAACTGTGGACTTGGATCTGACTTGGAATTCTTTGGAGGTTTCTTTAACTTGCTCTTTGTCTGATGTTCAGGGACTCAGCACCAACCCCCGAGGGTCATTCAATGCCTGGGGTTGTTGCTGTGCTGCTCAGCTGGGCCGGGCTCCTGGCACACAGGGAGCTCCTGGCAAGCGGGCAGCTCTGCCCAGGAGCAGCTCCTCTGCACAGCCCAGCAGGGCTGAGGGCACTGCTGGAGGTTTCTAAGAGGAATTTTCAAGAAATGCAGCAAGGCAGGGGCATCCTGAAAGGGAAGGATCCTGTACTTCCAGTGTTCTGCTTCGGGTTCCCAGGGACGGGCAATGAGAAAGATCAATTCATGTCTCCATTCAGGAGGAAGCATGGAAAATCCAAAGCTCTTCTTCTTCGAGGGCAATGGTGCAGAGAGTGTCAGAAATCAGCACCCTGGGCCTCACAGGCAGCAGCAGTGGTGCTTTTCCAGCCTCCTCAGGGTTGCTCTGTTGTTGACATCAGAGCCTGCCCAGCCAGAGGTGCCCCTGGGCACCAGAGTGCCCTGTGCTGGGAGGGCTCTGCAGGGCAGAGCTGAGCACCCAGGGCTGGATGGGCTCTGGATGCACTGCCAGGGCCCAGCCCTGGGCACGGGGAAGCAGATGCTGGCAGGGACAGCTCCAGGTAGCAGAGCCTGAGCACTCCTCTGCATCGCCCTCTGCTCAGCTGCACAGGGAAAGAGGGAAGAGTTGGGAGGAATTGATTTTGCAAGTGGAGTCTTCACAAAAACCCACTTTTTTTCAGGCATCTTTGAAATGGATCGCCTACCAATAGAGAGGTGCAAATAGCACAGGGAACCTGTGTGCTGACCAGCAGGTCACTTGTGGGCAGAGCAGCTCTCCTGACTCTGCACTGGGGCACAGGGAGCCCTTTGGGACCTCAGAGCTGTCCAGGGTTCAGGCTGAGAGCAATGGGGAGGGTGAGAATTCCTGCCCGGTCAAGGAAAGTGCTCTTGCTGAGCAGCACAGAGCTGAGTTGAACAAAGTTCCCCAAACAAATCAAAAGAATTTGGAGTAGATTGTAAAGCAGCAGAGGATTGACTCAACAGCCCTGCCCTGACTGTGCTGCCTCTCCTGTCCCCTCCCCACCCAGGGACCAGGCCGGGCCCGGCTGCCCTGAGGCTGCCGCTGCTGCAGCTGAGGGCGGCGGCCGGAGGAGGCCTGGGCTGGAGGCGGCTGCCTCGGCACAGTGCTGGGGAGCCCAGCACTGGCCCACCAGCGGCCTCTCCTCCTGCCCCGGCCCTCAGCTGGACTGGCCACCCGGGGGGCTCCTCAAACACCCCAGGCCAGGGCGGGGCCCAAAGGCTCACAATGTGCCCTCGGTTCCAGGAGCCCCCACAGTGTCACAATGTCCTCTTGGTTCCAAGAGGCCCCGCAGTGTCACAGTGGCCCCTGGGCACCCGCAGGCCCCACATCACACAGCCCTGGCACTTGCCATGGAAACGCCCCTGCCCACAACCGGCTGCAAGCGGCCCGAGCAGCCCCTTCCAGCACAGCCGCTCAGGGGGGGCCCTTTCGGCTGCTCTGGGGCAGCCCGCCGGGAGTGTGTGGGGATCCCCCCCCGCAGCCCGGACAGCGGCACAGCGGCACCTCCTTGCTGCTGACACCCCCCAGCAGGGGGGAAGCTTTGCTTCGGGCCCTGCCACATCTCGGGCTCCTCCAGGGCTGCCAGGGCTCCTGTGGCACGCAGCTGTCCCCAGCTGGCCACTCCGGGGGCCAGTGCTCTGTGGGCAGTGCCCGCAAAGGGCCCTGGGGGTCCTGGGGGTGCCCACTTGGCCAGGAGTCAGCAGTGCCCTGGCAGCCAGGAGGGACAACCCTGGCCTGGGGGCATCAGGCCCAGCATGGCCGGGCCAGGGAGGGGATTGTCCTGCTCTGCTCTGCCCTGGGGTGGCCTTGTTACAATCTGCTTAAAATGTGCAGAAAGAACTTCAGATTCCAATATTCCCTTGAGCAAAATTAAAACTCATACAAGTTATCTGTTGATACCAAAACTGATTTTATTAATTGCTAAAGGATGCAAAGAGAAAGGAAAAAATAAGAAAAGGTTAGAAAATGCTAAGATTAATTCGAGAAGCAGAGAAAAGATACCACCAAAAACTACCTTTCCTTCCAGCTGGTCTGTGGGGGTGGGGGAAGAAGCAGTTTTTCTGCCTTTTTTTTCTTCTGTCTCTGCTGCCTTTGATGTTCTCTCTTTAGCTGCGGGGGGGGGTCTTTACAGCTTTAGCTCTCTGGAACGCAGCCAGGATGTGGTTTCACTGCTCAAGCAGGGCTGGATCTCAGGCCCTGCAAAGTCTCATTCAGCCACTCCTTTGGGCCCTCAGAAATACAGTCAGGGTGGAGAAATAAAATTTGACTCCCATCTATGAAACAGAGGTTCTCAGTCCTCTCCAGCAGAGCAGGGTTCCAGTCTCTGGTGGCAGGCAGGCAGCACACAGACCTCTATATACACGGCTCCCAGTATATCCCAGTTGTGCCAGTATGGTCCCAACTGCCCTCAGAATGCTCCCAGTCACTCCCAGTATGACCCCAGTCACCCTCACTGTGGGCCCAGGTGCCCGAGCTGGGGCCAAGCTGCTCCCACTGTGATCCCAGTGTGATCCCACTTGTCCCCAGCGTGGTCCCACTTGATCCCAGTTCCTCCCAGTGTGATCCCAGTTGCCCCAGTTGCTCCCAGTTGCCCCTAGCAGAGACCCAGTCACGCCCAGTATGATCCCATTGTCATCCCTGTATGATCCTGGTACAATCACAGTTACCCCAGCATGGTCCCAGTTGCTCCCAGTTGCCTCCAGCACAGATCCAGTCAATCCAAGTATGATCCCAGTCTTCCCCCACCATGGTTCCAGCCAATCCCAGTTGCCCCCTTGTACACCCAGTCACTCCCAGTTGCTCCCAATTCCCCCCCAGCAGGGTCCAAGTCATCCCAGCGTGGTCCCAGTCACCCCCACGATGCTTGCAGACTCTCCCAGTAGATCCCAGTTGCCCTCAGCATGCTCATAGTCACACCCAGTTACTTCCACTTGCCCCAGGATGCTTCCAGTTCCCATCAGTACAATCCCAGTCACTCCCAGTCTAAGGCAGTTGCCTCCAGCATGCACCCTGTCACTCCCAGTTACTCCCACTTGCTTCCAGCATGATCCCAGTTGCTCCCAGTTCTCCCCTATGTAGTTCCAGTCACTCCCATTCACACCTATTATGGTTCCACTCACTCCCAGACACTCCCAGTATATCCCAGTTGCCCCCAACATGCTCCCAGTTGCTCCCAGTATGATCCCAGTTGCCCCAGTTCTGGTCCTGCTGGCTCCAGTCCAGGTCTCGGTGTATCCCGGTGTCCCCCCACCCCGCTCTCACCCCCTTTTCTCTCCCCACAGAGCTCCTGAGCCGCCGGCGGCCGCAGCCCCTCCCCGTGGCCTCGGGCCCAGCCTGGACTCCCCAAACCCTGCCCTGATTTTGGGGGGCTTTGGGAGGGCACCTGCCCTTCAACACGGCACCCAGCTCACCCCAAAAGGTGCTGGGACACCCCTAAAATGCCCACAGTTCCCGCAAGGAACCCCCAAACCAACTCAAATCTCACCCAGGACCCCACCTAACCTCATTGTTGGGGGACTTTTATGGGCTCTGGTGTTACTGGGAGCCCCCCCGGCATTGGGAGAGGAGCTCTGGGGTGAGTGGGGGGGGTGGGAAGAGGGGAGTGGGTGGGAAAAGGGGTGTGGAAAGGAGAGAAAAGGGGTGGTGGGACCCCCACACTGAATGGGACAGGAGTGGGATCCCCCAAAAGTGGAGGAGGAGGGGGACTGAGGATTGGGGGCTGATGGGAAAGGGGTGGGAGAGGTCAGAAGAGTGGGGAAAAGGGGAGGGTGGGACCTCTAAACTTAGCATGAGGGGGCTGGGGATTGGGGGAATGATGTGTAAGGGGTGGGAGAGGGGGAAAAAGCGGGGGTTGGGACCCCAAAACTGATCTGGGAAAGGGCTGGGAATTGAGGGGACCATGGAAAAGTGGGAGGAACACGGAGAGGGGTGGAAAAGAGGGGTGGTCTGGAGGGATGGACGGTCCCATGGGGGTCTTTGGGCACTGGGGGGCTGGGAAGGGGGGGTGGTCCCTTTGAGCTCCCAACTTACTCTGGGTGCTGGGGGCTGCTGGATCCAATCTCAGCCTTGCATTGTGCCAGCAGTTGAAATTTAGAGGAATTCTAGAGGGGTGACTGAACCACGTTTGTCCCCCAGGTTTTAATGAGGGCATTTAATGATGTACCTCGACCACCCCTTTAAGGGGGGGGTTCAACACAGGGGGGGTCACAGAAAACAGAGGGTCAAGGCACATTTACCCCACTCTTCAAAGGTCTATTTGGCTCTTAGGGCCCCAGGGAAGCCAAAACCTTATCAGTCCATGGGCTCTCGGTTGTTCCCCACACCAACTCTGCCCCAAACACATTCACAAGGGCAGGGGATTCCATCTCCCTTTTCGGGCACTGCCACTTCCCAGGGACAGGGAAACTCCCTCAGCACAATCTCCCACCACTTATTCCACTGCCCACAAACTGGCAGCACCTTTACAAAGGAATCCCTGCAGCAGCTCACACAATAACACTCTTGATCAAGACAAACCCTGACGAGCTCAGAAAAGCTCATAGTCCTTGCTGAGAGGCTCTGGCTACAAAAACACACTTCAAACACAGCAAGAACACCACAAAGTAACCAAAGCACAAACGCTAAACCAAACCAGCAATCTACTAGAAAACTGGGAAGCAAAAGCAAACTCTAGTTCTGTAAAAGCAAGGAATCAGCGTGCAGAACTTTAAATTTCTCACCCCATGAGCCACCTGAAAGGGGAAGGGAAGGCAGGATCAGCCCCTCAGCCCATGCAGCACTTTCAATGCAAATCTTCCTTCCATTTCTCTTTATCCTTGACTTCTTTTTATACTATTTTTTCAAGATTAGGTGGACTTTTGAGTTACTTTAGTCACAAAGCTAAATTTGGTGCAGCATGACAGGCATCTGTGTTTCTGACAGATAAACAACAGAGGTCAAAAAAGTTCCCTATTCCCACCCTGCAGGATGGTTGTGAAGAAAGGCTTCACTGGCCCCATCCCTCAGTACATCCTTTCACACCAGGTGTCTCTCAGGGTTTTTCTTTGGGGAGATCATCATGACCTTCATGTTATCTGGGAACTGGAGTCTTCTCTTTCTCATCAGATGTGCCAGTCCTTATTCTTCTTCCAGGTTTGAACTCTATACTAGCACCAGGTCTCTGCTAAACAGGGGTCACCAGGAATGTTGGTCACCAGGTCTGTGCCCAACGTGGGTCCCTGTGGATCATCCAATGCGGGTCCTCCGATGGCTGATGGAGTTGGAGCAGCGGCCGAAGCTCTTCCCGCAGTCGGGGCACTCGGGGCTTCCCTACAGGTGGGTCTGTTGGTGTCTGGTCAAGGCAGCCCTCCAGGTGAAGCTCTTCCCACACTCCCCACACTTGTGGGGCCTCTCTCCGGAGTGGATGCGCTGGTGCTTGTGGAGGGTGGAGCTGTCACTGAAGCTCTTCCCACATTCCCCACACTCGTAAGGCCGTTCCCCAGTGTGGATGCGACGGTGGGTGCAGAGGGTGGAGCTGTCACTGAAGCTCTTCCCACATTCCCTACACGTGTAGGGCCGTTCCCCAGTGTGGATGTGCTGGTGCCTGAGCAGACCAGAGCTCTCCCTGAAGCTCTTCCCACATTCCAAGCACTTGTACGGCTTCTCCCTGGTGTGCATGCGCTGGTGCTTGTGGAGGTTGGAGTTGTCGCTGAAGCTCTTCCCACATTCCCCACACTTGTAGGGCCGTTCCCCAGTGTGAATGCGAAGGTGCTCGTAGAGGGTGGAGCTATCCCTGAAGCTCTTCCCACACTCCCCACATGTGTAGGGACGTTCCCCACTGTGGATCATCTGGTGTTGGAGCAGGTGGGAGCTCCGGCTGAAGCTCTTCCCACACTCCCCACACGTGTAGGGCCTTTCCCCAGTGTGGATCATCTGGTGTCGGAGCAGGTGGGAGCTCTGATTGAAGCTCTTCCCACACTCCCCACACATGTAGGGCCGTTCCCCACTGTGGATGTGCTGGTGCTTGAGGAGGTCGGTGCTCCTCCTGAAGCTCTTCCCACATTCCAAGCATCTGAAGGGTTTCTCCCTGCTGGGAGGCTGCTCAGGGACCACCAGCTCGCAGCTCCGCCTCAAGCTCCGGCCACCTCCCCGGCACACGCTGGCTCTTTCCTCCTCACAGCCCCCTGGGCTGGCTTTGGAGCCCCTCCTGCGGGGACATCTCCGGCCCTTTTCCTCCCCGCTGCCTTCCTGCGCTGGGGAGCCCTTCAAAACGGCCTCTCCCACCAGGCTCTGCCGGGGGGATTTGTCCTCCGCGCTCTCCGGCCTCAGCTCGGGGCCTGGGGCAGGATGCAAGGACAGGCAGGGGATTTGCCTCCGGCCCACAGGGAAGCCCAAGGACATCCCCCCAACTCTGACCCCGGCAGGACGGCCACAAAAGACCGACCCAAAGGGGCACTGACTTCCTCCTCACCTGCCTGGGGGGCCTGCGGCATCTTCCTCTTCCTCACAGCCTCCTCCTCCATCTGCCCAAGCTTTGGGAAGCAGAAATCCTGATGGGGGGGGGGAAACAAGAGGTGAGCGCGTTGCCTTGGGGGTTCCTCCTGCCCAAGTCCAGCTCTAGCACTCACCGGGCATCTTGTGTCCCTGAAAACCTCCAAAACATCAAGATTTAGACCAGAAAAACAGAATACATCACCATTTGGAAAAAAAAAAAAAACAAAACTCCCTCCAAATCTGCAAAAGATCAAGAATCAGCAAAAAAATACTCCAAAATATGAACATTCAGCTCAAAAAAACCCTCCCAGAAGTTCCCCCTCTCTGGTCTCTGCACCTTTACCTTCTGGGGCTCTCCCCTCTCTGGGCTGCTGGGGGTTCCGCTTAGGGATGCCGGGGCTTTTGGGGATTCCAGGGGTCCCTTCTCCCCTCACTCTCTGCTTCAGGGGGCCGGGTTCCCAGACATTCCCCCTCTCCGCCTTCTCCACTTTCTTGGCCCGGGGATCCCAGGGGTCCCCACTGCCCAGGCTCCCCCTTCTCCAGGACCCCCCTTGCAGCCTCTCGGGGCTCCCGGGGCTCCTCCCTCTCCCTGCTCCCCTCTCCAGCCTGCCGGGGGTCCCCCAGCTCACCATCGCCCCGCTCCGCTCTCCACACTCCGGGGCTCCCGCCCTTCCTCCCCCCACCCCCGGCTCTCCCGAGGGCTCCCAAACCCGCTGCCTCGGCTCCCTCCGGCTCCCCCGGACCAGCCCCCCCCGCCCACACCGGGCTCACAATGGAGCCGCCGGGGCCTGACCCACCAACACCAACCCCCAACAAGGGGGGGACCCGCAGCCCCCCGACCACCCACGGGGCTCTGCCCACAACCCAGCCCGACACCGCCCCAAAACACCCACCGGGGACCCCCAGCAGCCCCCCGGCACACAGCCCCGCACAAGGGCCGCCTGTGCCCGAGCCAACAAAACGCCCCCACAGCCGGGGGGACACCAGAGGCTGCCCCGGGGCAACGAGAGCAGGGAGCGGATCGGGCCCCGCACACGTGGCCGGGCTCTTGGGTCAGCCGGCCGGGATCGGCAACCAACAGCACGGCCCCGACCGCCGGGGGGGGAGAAAAACAAGGGGTGAGCGCGTTGCCTTGAGAGTTTCTCCTGCCCAAGTCCATCCCTAGAACTCACCAGGCATCTTGTGCCCATAAAAACCCCCAAAACAACAACATTCAGCCAAAAATCCCCTCCCAGAAGTTCCCCCTCTCTGCTCTCTGGGGTTAGGGGGGGTCCCCCCTGTCTGGCCTGATGCCACTTCTGCCTGCATTGGGGGTCCCCCTTCTCCGGGCTGCCGGGGGTCCAGCGGCTCCGGGCGTTCCCACTCGCCGGGGTCCCCTTTAGTGTTGCCAGGGGGGTCCCAGGGCTCACTTCTCCCCACTCTGCCTCCCGGGGCCGGCCGGCCCTCCTCTCTCGGCTCCCACCCTCGCAAACCTCTTGGCGCTCTCGGCTCCCACCCCGCCTCAAGGCCCCCCCTCCTCTCCACACTCCAAGGCCTTCCCCCTCTCCGGGATCCCCGGTTAAGGGGCCCGGCGCTCCCTCTCTGCTCCCCCCCCTCCAGCATTCCGGGGGTCCCCCAGCTCCGGGATCGCCCCTCTCCGCTCTCCCCACTCCGCGGCTACCGGGGTTCCCCCCCGGCTCTCACGGGGGCCCGCAAACCGCTCTCGCCCCCCCCGCCATTGCCGAGCGACCGCCAGGACCTTTTGGCTGCTCTTCTTTGTGCTCCCGCTCGGCTCCTCCCTCGGCTGGGCCGCCGCTTTTGGCGGGTTTCCTCCTCCGGGATCCGCCCCCTGCAGCCCTTCCCCCCCTGGACCAGCCCCCTTGGCCCCCCCCCTTCGCCCCCCCTTTGGGGCCCCCTTGCCCCTCCTTGCCCCCAAAGCCATGGCCTCCCGCGGCAGGGGCAGGGCTGGAGCTGGGGCAGGTCGGGATGGGGCAGCGCTGGGCTCTTGGCCGCTCCCGCCCGCACTCGGCCCCCGCCGCAGCCGCCACGGCCGGGACAGCGCGGGGGGGCCCGGCCTGGGCGCCCCCGCTCCCCCCTGCCCAAATTGCCGTCCCGGGGGGCGCTGGGGGCGAGGGGGGGCGCCGGTGCGCTCGAGGTGGGGAGCGCTGGGCGCTGCGGCTCTGCCTGCACACGGAGGAGTTGCCCCCGCAGCCGGGGGGGCTCCCGGCACCCCCAGTGCCCAGAAAGGTCTCCCCACATTTGGGGTTTGGGGGCTCTGGGTGGGGTCTCAGCGGGTTGGGGGGTCCTTGTGGGTCTGTGGGGCGGTGTCGGGGGATCCCGGCCCCTTTTGGGGAGCGCTGGGTGCCGTGTTGGGGTGCAGGTGCCCCCCCAGAACCCCCCCAGAACGGGGTGACACGGGGGGAACTCCGGGTGGACCCCATTCCTGATCCATCCTGGAGCAACCACGCTGGGGGTAACTGGGATCATACTGGGAGTGACTAGGGCCACACTGAGAGTGACTGGGAGTGACTGGGAGCAACTGGGATTATGCTGGAAGCTACTGGGAGCAACCGGGAGTGAGTGGGACCACATTGGCAGCAACTGGGATATACTGGGAGAGACCAGGAGTGACTGGGATCATACTGGGAGTGACTGGGATAATACTGAGACTGATTGGGATCATAGTGGGAGTGACTGGGAGTGCCAGGGATCATCCTGGGAGCAACTGGAATCATAGTCAGTGACTGGGAGGAACTGGGACCCTGCTGGGGGCAAATGGCTTTCTACTGGGAGTACCAGGGCATGTCTGGGTTCATCCTGGGTGTGAGTGCCACCATCTGGGGTGTCACTGGGATCCTACTGGGATGGTCCTGGGAGGGACTGGGAGGGAGTGGAACTCTAGTGGGGTGACTGGGAGCAACTGGGACCACGCAGGGGGTAACTTGGATCCTACTCGGAGAGACTGCTATCGTACTGGGAGTGACTGGGATCATAGTGGGATGATACTGGGCATTACTAAAAGTGACTGAGATGATACTGGGGGTGACTGGGAGCATGTTGGAGGCAAGTGGGATGTACTGGGTGTGGCTGGGAGTGACAGGGATGATACTGGGAGTGAGTGGAAGCACAGTAGGGGTTAATGGGGGCTACTGGAACCACACTGGGGGCAACTGGGATCATACTGGGATCATCCTGGGAGTGACTGCAATAATACTGGGAGTATGTGAGAGGGACTGCAGCCATACCGGGATGACTGGGATCAAACTGAATTCACACTGCAAGTTCCTGGGGCCATACTGGGAGTGCCTGGACTCATAGTAGGATCATACTGGGAGCAACTGGGACCATGCAGGGGCAAATGGCATTGTCCAGGCAGTGACTGAAAGTGCCTGGGGCCATACTGGACTCAGACTGAGAGTCTCTGACAGAGAAAGGAACCATCCTGGGTGGACTGGGAGCAACTGGGACCACTTTGCGGGCAACTGGTATCCTCTTGGGAGTGACTGGGAGTGACTGGGATCACTGTGGTAGTGACCAGGACCATACTGGAACCATCCTGAGAGTGACTGTCAGTGACCGGGATCATACTGGAAATGACTGGAACTATTCAGGTGGGAACTGGGAACCAGTGGGGCCATGCTGGAAGCAAGTGGGAGTAACTGGGAGTGACAGGGTTCATGCTGGAGGCAACTGGCATAGACTGGGAGTGACTGGGAGTGACTGGGATTGTACTGATGGGAACTGGAAGCATCCTGGGGCAGGTAGAAGTAACTGGGTATGACTATGAGCATGCTGAGCGCAACTGGGCTATACTGGGAGTGTCTGCAACCATACTGGTGGGTACTGGGATCACACTCGGAGCACCTGGGAGTGACTGGATCTACAAGGGAAACTGGGTTTGGCTGGAACCCTGGTGGGGGAAGACTGGGACCATACTTGCATTGACTGGATCTGTGCTGGAGGCAACTGGGAGCAACTGGGACCATGCTGGGGTAACTGTGATTGTACTGGGATCATACAGGGATCATACTAGGATCATACTGGGAGCAACTGGGTCTGTGCTAGGAGCAGCTGGGAGCAACTGGGATCACAATGGGAGGAACTGGGAGCAAGTGGGACCATGCTAGGGACAAGTGGGATCATACTGGGATCTCAGTGGGAGAGTGCTTGGGCACCTGGGCCCACAGTGAGGGTGACTGGGGTCATACTCTGGGAGTGACTGGGAGCATTCTGAGGGCAGCTGGGACCATGTTGGCGCAACTGGGATGTACTTGGAGCAAGTGGGATCATACTGGGACTGACTGGGATCATACTGGGAGTAACTAGGACCACACTGGGGGTGACTGGGAGTGGCTGTGAGAAACTGGGATTATGCTGGAAGCTACTGGAAACAACCAAGAGTGAGTGGGACCACACTGGGGGCAACTGGGATATACTGGGAGACACTAGGACTGACTGGGATTATACTGGGACTGACTGGGAGCAACTGGGACCTTGCGGGGGATAACTTGGATCCTACTAGGAGAGAATGGAATCAGACTGGGAGTGACTGGGATCATGCTGGGATCAGACTGGGTGTGACTAAAAGTGACTGAGATCATCCTGGGGGTGACTGGGCCCATCCTGGGGGTGACTGGGAGCCCCTGGGCCCGTGCTGGGAGCCCCTGGGCCCCCCTGGCTGGAACTGCTTTCCCTCCTGCGGGTTCTTGGCAAAGGCCCCAAAGCACAAACTCTGCTCTGAGCCCTCGGTGCGTTTCCTCCCTTTGGGCAGCAGCAGCTCCTGAGCCCTGAACAGGCTCCTGTCCCCTGCAAACACTTCACCTGCCTTTGACCTGGGAGCTCTCAGTGACTCACCCATTTACTGAATGTTTAAACTCGGCTTTTTCTCTTACTTTTCTTCTTTTTTTTGTCTTTCTTTCCTCTTTATCCTTTCTAAAATTCCCCCTCCCCTCTCTTTCCTTCCCCTCTCTGTTCCCCTTCCCTCCCTCTGTCCTTTGTGCTGCCAGCATGATCCCAGTTGCTCCCAGTATGATCCCGGTCACTGACAGTCACTCTCAGGATGGTTCCAGTATGGTCCTGGTCACTCCCACTATCATCCCAGTCACTCCCAGTCACTCCCAAGAGGATCCCAGTTGCCCCCAAGGTGGTCCCAGTTGCTCCCAGTCCCCCCAGGATGGTTCCTTTCCCTGTCAGAGACTCCCAGTCTGAGTCCAGTCTGGCCCCAGGCACTTTCAGGCACTGCCTGGACGATGCCATTTGCCCCTGCAAGGTCCCAGTTGCTCCCAGTATGATCCCACTATGTGTCGAGTCACCCCCAGTATGATCTCAGGAACTTGCAAACACTTCCAGTATGAATCCGGTTTGTTCCCAGTCATCCCGGTATGGTTGCAGTCCCTCTCACATACTCCTAGTATTATTGCAGTCACTCCCAGTATGATCCCAGTATGAGCCCAGCAGGGGCCCAGCTGCTCCCACTCTGATCCCAGTTGCCCCCAGTGTGGTTGCTCCAGGATGGATCAGGAATGGGGACCCCTCTGTGCCCCCCCCTTGTGTCACCCTGTTCTGGGGGAGCTCTGGGGGGACATCTGCACCCCAACACAGCATCCAACACATCCCAAAGTGTGCTGGGACCCCCTTGAACCTGGGAATTGAGGGGAACCATGGAAAAACCCTTGTCAGAGAGAAAATTGGGTGACCCGAGTCCTGGATGCTTTTAGGAAAGAGGTCTGAACATTTCTTCACTAATGGAGGGGGGTGACTTTTTTATTCTTGATATTTCCAGTTCTCCATTTGGGGACAGGATGTCCTCTGGGCCAATGTTTTGCTCCCTTTGCAGTGAGTGCAGCCTCAGAGGGCTGAGCCCTCTCTGGTTGGGCTTGGCCTCTCCTGCAGAGACTCAGGCCTGGCTGGGCTGCCCCAGGCAGACGCTGCAGGAAGAAGAGCTCAGGCTGCCTGGGTCTGGTGTCCCTGGGGCTCAGCCTGTGCCCCATTGCTGGGCAGGGTCTGAGCCCCACCTCTGCCTTGGGGCCTTGGCCAAAGGGCTGCCAAGGAAGAGGCCCAGGAGCCTTGGGGCCTGCCCAGCTTTCCTCCTCCCTGGGGGCTCTCAGTCCTCCCCTGACACCGTGTGGGCCCAAGGCCTTGCTGGCTTCTGGCTCACGGCCCGCCGGCACCATCCCAGCGGCCTGACCCCCCTCCTTCCCCTCTCTCCAGCCTCTCCTGCCTTTTCTGGCAAGGCGCCATCCAAGGAAAACCCCGGTTCTCAGCAATGGCACCTGTGGCATGGCTGCAAGGCTCGAGTGGGCCAGGCAAGAGCAGGAGCCCAGAGAGTCTGAGGAGCCACGAGATGCCCTGGCTGGGCATCGTGCTACTGCGGGACGAGCTGACACCTCTGCACAGTCTCTGCCCGTCCCTGCCAGCCGACTTCTGCCCAGGCTCTGGGCACGGGGACGCAGCACTGACAGTTTTCAGCCCCCGCGCTGTTCCACAGAGGCTGTGATGTCACAAGGCCCTTGCCTGGCAGCCAGGAGATGGGCAAGGCAAGGCAAGGACGGAGCCTTGGGCAATAGACAATGGATGATTGATAAGAGAGTCCCGGCTACTCCCCCTTTTTACCCACGCCGCAGACAACGCCCTTTCTTTCCCACTCGGAGCCCCGGGCAGAAACGGCGGCGCCTCGGCGCCCGCCGAGGGCCTCGGCTAAGCGCTTGGAAGCCGCTCGAGCCGCCCGAGTCGGAGAGCGCCTCAAGCCGACGAGCCCGGACACCAGGTCTACCCGCCGTGCTCGGCCAAAAAAGGTCTAGCCGCTTGCTCGGACACCAGGTCTACCCGCCGGGCTCGGACAAAAGGTCTACCCGCCGGGCTCGGACACCAGGTCTACCCGCCCGAGTCGGGCACCGGCTCTACCCGCCGGGCTCAGAGAGCAGCTCTACCCGCCGGCACCCCCGCCGCCGAGCCCAGTCGGCCGCCGCCCTGCCACCCCTTAAGAGAGTCCCGGCTACTCCCCCTTTTTACCCGCGCCGCAGACAACGCCCTTTCTTTCCCACTCGGAGCCCCGGGCAGAAACGGCGGCGCCTCGGCGCCCGCCGAGGGCCTCTGCTAAGCGCTTGGAAGCCGCTCGAGCCGCCCGACTCGGAGAGCGCCTCGAGCCGACGAGCCCGGACACCAGGTCTACTCGCCGGGCTCGGCCAAAAAAGGTCTAGCCGCTTGCTCGGACACCAGGTCTACCCGCCGGGCTCGGACAAAAGGTCTACCCGCCGGGCTCGGACACCAGGTCTACCCGCCCGAGTCGGGCACCGGCTCTACCCGCCGGGCTCAGAGAGTAGCTCTACCCGCCGGCACCCCCGCCGCCGAGCCCAGTCGGCCGCCGCCCTGCCACCTTAAGAGAGTCCCGGCTACTCCCCCTTTTTACCCGCGCCGCAGACAACGCCCTTTCTTTCCCACTCGGAGCCCCGGGCAGAAACGGCGGCGCCTCGGCGCCCGCCGAGGGCCTCGGCTAAGCGCTTGGAAGCCGCTCGAGCCGCCCGAGTCGGAGAACGCCTCGAGCCGACGAGCCCGGACACCAGGTCTACCCGCCGGGCTCGGACAAAAGGTCTACCCGCCGGGCTCGGACACCAGGTCTACCCGCCCGAGTCGGGCACCGGCTCTACCCGCCGGGCTCAGAGAGCAGCTCTACCCGCCGGCACCCCCGCCGCCGAGCCCAGTCGGCCGCCGCCCTGCCACCCCTTAAGAGAGTCCCGGCTACTCCCCCTTTTTACCCGCGCCGCAGACAACGCCCTTTCTTTCCCACTCGGAGCCCCGGGCAGAAACGGCGGCGCCTCGGCGCCCGCCGAGGGCCTCTGCTAAGCGCTTGGAAGCCGCTCGAGCCGCCCGACTCGGAGAGCGCCTCGAGCCGACGAGCCCGGACACCAGGTCTACTCGCCGGGCTCGGCCAAAAAAGGTCTAGCCGCTTGCTCGGACACCAGGTCTACCCGCCGGGCTCGGACAAAAGGTCTACCCGCCGGGCTCGGACACCAGGTCTACCCGCCCGAGTCGGGCACCGGCTCTACCCGCCGGGCTCAGAGAGCAGCTCTACCCGCCGGCACCCCCGCCGCCGAGCCCAGTCGGCCGCCGCCCTGCCACCCCTTAAGAGAGTCCCGGCTACTCCCCCTTTTTACCCGCGCCGCAGACAACGCCCTTTCTTTCCCACTCGGAGCCCCGGGCAGAAACGGCGGCGCCTCGGCGCCCGCCGAGGGCCTCTGCTAAGCGCTTGGAAGCCGCTCGAGCCGCCCGACTCGGAGAGCGCCTCGAGCCGACGAGCCCGGACACCAGGTCTACCCGCCGGGCTCGGACAAAAGGTCTACCCGCCGGGCTCGGACACCAGGTCTACCCGCCCGAGTCGGGCACCGGCTCTACCCGCCGGGCTCAGAGAGTAGCTCTACCCGCCGGCACCCCCGCCGCCGAGCCCAGTCGGCCGCCGCCCTGCCACCTTAAGAGAGTCCCGGCTACTCCCCCTTTTTACCCGCGCCGCAGACAACGCCCTTTCTTTCCCACTCGGAGCCCCGGGCAGAAACGGCGGCGCCTCGGCGCCCGCCGAGGGCCTCTGCTAAGCGCTTGGAAGCCGCTCGAGCCGCCCGAGTCGGAGAACGCCTCGAGCCGACGAGCCCGGACACCAGGTCTACCCGCCGGGCTCGGACAAAAGGTCTACCCGCCGGGCTCGGACACCAGGTCTACCCGCCCGAGTCGGGCACCGGCTCTACCCGCCGGGCTCAGAGAGCAGCTCTACCCGCCGGCACCCCCGCCGCCGAGCCCAGTCGGCCGCCGCCCTGCCACCCCTTAAGAGAGTCCCGGCTACTCCCCCTTTTTACCCGCGCCGCAGACAACGCCCTTTCTTTCCCACTCGGAGCCCCGGGCAGAAACGGCGGCGCCTCGGCGCCCGCCGAGGGCCTCTGCTAAGCGCTTGGAAGCCGCTCGAGCCGCCCGACTCGGAGAGCGCCTCGAGCCGACGAGCCCGGACACCAGGTCTACTCGCCGGGCTCGGCCAAAAAAGGTCTAGCCGCTTGCTCGGACACCAGGTCTACCCGCCGGGCTCGGACAAAAGGTCTACCCGCCGGGCTCGGACACCAGGTCTACCCGCCCGAGTCGGGCACCGGCTCTACCCGCCGGGCTCAGAGAGCAGCTCTACCCGCCGGCACCCCCGCCGCCGAGCCCAGTCGGCCGCCGCCCTGCCACCCCTTAAGAGAGTCCCGGCTACTCCCCCTTTTTACCCGCGCCGCAGACAACGCCCTTTCTTTCCCACTCGGAGCCCCGGGCAGAAACGGCGGCGCCTCGGCGCCCGCCGAGGGCCTCTGCTAAGCGCTTGGAAGCCGCTCGAGCCGCCCGACTCGGAGAGCGCCTCGAGCCGACGAGCCCGGACACCAGGTCTACTCGCCGGGCTCGGCCAAAAAAGGTCTAGCCGCTTGCTCGGACACCAGGTCTACCCGCCGGGCTCGGACAAAAGGTCTACCCGCCGGGCTCGGACACCAGGTCTACCCGCCCGAGTCGGGCACCGGCTCTACCCGCCGGGCTCAGAGAGCAGCTCTACCCGCCGGCACCCCCGCCGCCGAGCCCAGTCGGCCGCCGCCCTGCCACCTTAAGAGAGTCCCGGCTACTCCCCCTTTTTACCCGCGCCGCAGACAACGCCCTTTCTTTCCCACTCGGAGCCCCGGGCAGAAACGGCGGCGCCTCGGCGCCCGCCGAGGGCCTCGGCTAAGCGCTTGGAAGCCGCTCGAGCCGCCCGAGTCGGAGAACGCCTCGAGCCGACGAGCCCGGACACCAGGTCTACCCGCCGGGCTCGGACAAAAGGTCTACCCGCCGGGCTCGGACACCAGGTCTACCCGCCCGAGTCGGGCACCGGCTCTACCCGCCGGGCTCAGAGAGTAGCTCTACCCGCCGGCACCCCCGCCGCCGAGCCCAGTCGGCCGCCGCCCTGCCACCTTAAGAGAGTCCCGGCTACTCCCCCTTTTTACCCGCACCGCAGACAACGCCCTTTCTTTCCCACTCGGAGCCCCGGGCAGAAACGGCGGCGCCTCGGCGCCCGCCGAGGGCCTCTGCTAAGCGCTTGGAAGCCGCTCGAGCCGCCCGAGTCGGAGAACGCCTCGAGCCGACGAGCCCGGACACCAGGTCTACCCGCCGGGCTCGGACAAAAGGTCTACCCGCCGGGCTCGGACACCAGGTCTACCCGCCCGAGTCGGGCACCGGCTCTACCCGCCGGGCTCAGAGAGCAGCTCTACCCGCCGGCACCCCCGCCGCCGAGCCCAGTCGGCCGCCGCCCTGCCACCCCTTAAGAGAGTCCCGGCTACTCCCCCTTTTTACCCGCGCCGCAGACAACGCCCTTTCTTTCCCACTCGGAGCCCCGGGCAGAAACGGCGGCGCCTCGGCGCCCGCCGAGGGCCTCTGCTAAGCGCTTGGAAGCCGCTCGAGCCGCCCGACTCGGAGAGCGCCTCGAGCCGACGAGCCCGGACACCAGGTCTACTCGCCGGGCTCGGCCAAAAAAGGTCTAGCCGCTTGCTCGGACACCAGGTCTACCCGCCGGGCTCGGACAAAAGGTCTACCCGCCGGGCTCGGACACCAGGTCTACCCGCCCGAGTCGGGCACCGGCTCTACCCGCCGGGCTCAGAGAGCAGCTCTACCCGCCGGCACCCCCGCCGCCGAGCCCAGTCGGCCGCCGCCCTGCCACCCCTTAAGAGAGTCCCGGCTACTCCCCCTTTTTACCCGCGCCGCAGACAACGCCCTTTCTTTCCCACTCGGAGCCCCGGGCAGAAACGGCGGCGCCTCGGCGCCCGCCGAGGGCCTCTGCTAAGCGCTTGGAAGCCGCTCGAGCCGCCCGACTCGGAGAGCGCCTCGAGCCGACGAGCCCGGACACCAGGTCTACTCGCCGGGCTCGGCCAAAAAAGGTCTAGCCGCTTGCTCGGACACCAGGTCTACCCGCCGGGCTCGGACAAAAGGTCTACCCGCCGGGCTCGGACACCAGGTCTACCCGCCCGAGTCGGGCACCGGCTCTACCCGCCGGGCTCAGAGAGCAGCTCTACCCGCCGGCACCCCCGCCGCCGAGCCCAGTCGGCCGCCGCCCTGCCACCTTAAGAGAGTCCCGGCTACTCCCCCTTTTTACCCGCGCCGCAGACAACGCCCTTTCTTTCCCACTCGGAGCCCCGGGCAGAAACGGCGGCGCCTCGGCGCCCGCCGAGGGCCTCGGCTAAGCGCTTGGAAGCCGCTCGAGCCGCCCGAGTCGGAGAACGCCTCGAGCCGACGAGCCCGGACACCAGGTCTACCCGCCGGGCTCGGACAAAAGGTCTACCCGCCGGGCTCGGACACCAGGTCTACCCGCCCGAGTCGGGCACCGGCTCTACCCGCCGGGCTCAGAGAGTAGCTCTACCCGCCGGCACCCCCGCCGCCGAGCCCAGTCGGCCGCCGCCCTGCCACCTTAAGAGAGTCCCGGCTACTCCCCCTTTTTACCCGCACCGCAGACAACGCCCTTTCTTTCCCACTCGGAGCCCCGGGCAGAAACGGCGGCGCCTCGGCGCCCGCCGAGGGCCTCGGCTAAGCGCTTGGAAGCCGCTCGAGCCGCCCGAGTCGGAGAACGCCTCGAGCCGACGAGCCCGGACACCAGGTCTACCCGCCGGGCTCGGACAAAAGGTCTACCCGCCGGGCTCGGACACCAGGTCTACCCGCCCGAGTCGGGCACCGGCTCTACCCGCCGGGCTCAGAGAGCAGCTCTACCCGCCGGCACCCCCGCCGCCGAGCCCAGTCGGCCGCCGCCCTGCCACCCCTTAAGAGAGTCCCGGCTACTCCCCCTTTTTACCCGCGCCGCAGACAACGCCCTTTCTTTCCCACTCGGAGCCCCGGGCAGAAACGGTGGCGCCTCGGCGCCCGCCGAGGGCCTCTGCTAAGCGCTTGGAAGCCGCTCGAGCCGCCCGACTCGGAGAGCGCCTCGAGCCGACGAGCCCGGACACCAGGTCTACTCGCCGGGCTCGGCCAAAAAAGGTCTAGCCGCTTGCTCGGACACCAGGTCTACCCGCCGGGCTCGGACAAAAGGTCTACCCGCCGGGCTCGGACACCAGGTCTACCCGCCCGAGTCGGGCACCGGCTCTACCCGCCGGGCTCAGAGAGCAGCTCTACCCACCGGCACCCCCGCCGCCGAACCCAGTCGGCCGCCGCCCCGCCACCCCTTAAGAGAGTCCCGGCTACTCCCCCTTTTTACCCGCGCCGCAGACAACGCCCTTTCTTTCCCACTCGGAGCCCCGGGCAGAAACGGCGGCGCCTCGGCGCCCGCCGAGGGCCTCTGCTAAGCGCTTGGAAGCCGCTCGAGCCGCCCGACTCGGAGAGCGCCTCGAGCCGACGAGCCCGGACACCAGGTCTACTCGCCGGGCTCGGCCAAAAAAGGTCTAGCCGCTTGCTCGGACACCAGGTCTACCCGCCGGGCTCGGACAAAAGGTCTACCCGCCGGGCTCGGACACCAGGTCTACCCGCCCGAGTCGGGCACCGGCTCTACCCGCCGGGCTCAGAGAGTAGCTCTACCCGCCGGCACCCCCGCCGCCGAGCCCAGTCGGCCGCCGCCCTGCCACCTTAAGAGAGTCCCGGCTACTCCCCCTTTTTACCCGCGCCGCAGACAACGCCCTTTCTTTCCCACTCGGAGCCCCGGGCAGAAACGGCGGCGCCTCGGCGCCCGCCGAGGGCCTCGGCTAAGCGCTTGGAAGCCGCTCGAGCCGCCCGAGTCGGAGAACGCCTCGAGCCGACGAGCCCGGACACCAGGTCTACCCGCCGGGCTCGGACAAAAGGTCTACCCGCCGGGCTCGGACACCAGGTCTACCCGCCCGAGTCGGGCACCGGCTCTACCCGCCGGGCTCAGAGAGTAGCTCTACCCGCCGGCACCCCCGCCGCCGAGCCCAGTCGGCCGCCGCCCTGCCACCTTAAGAGAGTCCCGGCTACTCCCCCTTTTTACCCGCGCCGCAGACAACGCCCTTTCTTTCCCACTCGGAGCCTCGGGCAGAAACGGCGGCGCCTCGGCGCCCGCCGAGGGCCTCGGCTAAGCGCTTGGAAGCCGCTCGAGCCGCCCGAGTCGGAGAACGCCTCGAGCCGACGAGCCCGGACACCAGGTCTACCCGCCGGGCTCGGACAAAAGGTCTACCCGCCGGGCTCGGACACCAGGTCTACCCGCCCGAGTCGGGCACCGGCTCTACCCGCCGGGCTCAGAGAGCAGCTCTACCCGCCGGCACCCCCGCCGCCGAGCCCAGTCGGCCGCCGCCCTGCCACCCCTTAAGAGAGTCTCGGCTACTCCCCCTTTTTACCCGCGCCGCAGACAACGCCCTTTCTTTCCCACTCGGAGCCCCGGGCAGAAACGGCGGCGCCTCGGCGCCCGCCGAGGGCCTCGGCTAAGCGCTTGGAAGCCGCTCGAGCCGCCCGAGTCGGAGAACGCCTCGAGCCGACGAGCCCGGACACCAGGTCTACTCGCCGGGCTCGGCCAAAAAAGGTCTAGCCGCTTGCTCGGACACCAGGTCTACCCGCCGGGCTCGGACAAAAGGTCTACCCGCCGGGCTCGGACACCAGGTCTACCCGCCCGAGTCGGGCACCGGCTCTACCCGCCGGGCTCAGAGAGCAGCTCTACCCACCGGCACCCCCGCCGCCGAACCCAGTCGGCCGCCGCCCTGCCACCCCTTAAGAGAGTCCCGGCTACTCCCCCTTTTTACCCGCGCCGCAGACAACGCCCTTTCTTTCCCACTCGGAGCCCCGGGCAGAAACGGCGGCGCCTCGGCGCCCGCCGAGGGCCTCTGCTAAGCGCTTGGAAGCCGCTCGAGCCGCCCGACTCGGAGAGCGCCTCGAGCCGACGAGCCCGGACACCAGGTCTACTCGCCGGGCTCGGCCAAAAAAGGTCTAGCCGCTTGCTCGGACACCAGGTCTACCCGCCGGGCTCGGACAAAAGGTCTACCCGCCGGGCTCGGACACCAGGTCTACCCGCCCGAGTCGGGCACCGGCTCTACCCGCCGGGCTCAGAGAGTAGCTCTACCCGCCGGCACCCCCGCCGCCGAGCCCAGTCGGCCGCCGCCCTGCCACCTTAAGAGAGTCCCGGTTACTCCCCCTTTTTACCCGCGCCGCAGACAACGCCCTTTCTTTCCCACTCGGAGCCCCGGGCAGAAACGGCGGCGCCTCGGCGCCCGCCGAGGGCCTCGGCTAAGCGCTTGGAAGCCGCTCGAGCCGCCCGAGTCGGAGAACGCCTCGAGCCGACGAGCCCGGACACCAGGTCTACCCGCCGGGCTCGGACAAAAGGTCTACCCGCCGGGCTCGGACACCAGGTCTACCCGCCCGAGTCGGGCACCGGCTCTACCCGCCGGGCTCAGAGAGCAGCTCTACCCGCCGGCACCCCCGCCGCCGAGCCCAGTCGGCCGCCGCCCTGCCACCCCTTAAGAGAGTCCCGGCTACTCCCCCTTTTTACCCGCGCCGCAGACAACGCCCTTTCTTTCCCACTCGGAGCCCCGGGCAGAAACGGCGGCGCCTCGGCGCCCGCCGAGGGCCTCTGCTAAGCGCTTGGAAGCCGCTCGAGCCGCCCGACTCGGAGAGCGCCTCGAGCCGACGAGCCCGGACACCAGGTCTACTCGCCGGGCTCGGCCAAAAAAGGTCTAGCCGCTTGCTCGGACACCAGGTCTACCCGCCGGGCTCGGACAAAAGGTCTACCCGCCGGGCTCGGACACCAGGTCTACCCGCCCGAGTCGGGCACCGGCTCTACCCGCCGGGCTCAGAGAGCAGCTCTACCCGCCGGCACCCCCGCCGCCGAGCCCAGTCGGCCGCCGCCCTGCCACCCCTTAAGAGAGTCCCGGCTACTCCCCCTTTTTACCCGCGCCGCAGACAACGCCCTTTCTTTCCCACTCGGAGCCCCGGGCAGAAACGGCGGCGCCTCGGCGCCCGCCGAGGGCCTCTGCTAAGCGCTTGGAAGCCGCTCGAGCCGCCCGACTCGGAGAGCGCCTCGAGCCGACGAGCCCGGACACCAGGTCTACTCGCCGGGCTCGGCCAAAAAAGGTCTAGCCGCTTGCTCGGACACCAGGTCTACCCGCCGGGCTCGGACAAAAGGTCTACCCGCCGGGCTCGGACACCAGGTCTACCCGCCCGAGTCGGGCACCGGCTCTACCCGCCGGGCTCAGAGAGCAGCTCTACCCACCGGCACCCCCGCCGCCGAACCCAGTCGGCCGCCGCCCTGCCACCTTAAGAGAGTCCCGGCTACTCCCCCTTTTTACCCGCGCCGCAGACAACGCCCTTTCTTTCCCACTCGGAGCCCCGGGCAGAAACGGCGGCGCCTCGGCGCCCGCCGAGGGCCTCGGCTAAGCGCTTGGAAGCCGCTCGAGCCGCCCGAGTCGGAGAACGCCTCGAGCCGACGAGCCCGGACACCAGGTCTACCCGCCGGGCTCGGACAAAAGGTCTACCCGCCGGGCTCGGACACCAGGTCTACCCGCCCGAGTCGGGCACCGGCTCTACCCGCCGGGCTCAGAGAGCAGCTCTACCCGCCGGCACCCCCGCCGCCGAGCCCAGTCGGCCGCCGCCCTGCCACCCCTTAAGAGAGTCCCGGCTACTCCCCCTTTTTACCCGCGCCGCAGACAACGCCCTTTCTTTCCCACTCGGAGCCCCGGGCAGAAACGGCGGCGCCTCGGCGCCCGCCGAGGGCCTCGGCTAAGCGCTTGGAAGCCGCTCGAGCCGCCCGAGTCGGAGAACGCCTCGAGCCGACGAGCCCGGACACCAGGTCTACCCGCCGGGCTCGGACAAAAGGTCTACCCGCCGGGCTCGGACACCAGGTCTACCCGCCCGAGTCGGGCACCGGCTCTACCCGCCGGGCTCAGAGAGCAGCTCTACCCGCCGGCACCCCCGCCGCCGAGCCCAGTCGGCCGCCGCCCTGCCACCCCTTAAGAGAGTCCCGG
>NW_026138319.1:0-40385 GCF_025592945.1 Manacus candei
CGGGTCAGGCCACGCCCCCTCGGCGGGTCGGTGGTGACGTCATTTCTCCTTGGGGGGGGGCCTGGGGACAAAACCAGTATGGACCAGTTACACACCAGTATGGACCAGTTACACACCAGTATGGACCAGTTAGAGACCAGTATGGAACAGTTACACACCAGTATGGACCAGTTACACACCAGTATGGACCAGCTACAGACCAGTAAGGACCAGTTAGAGACCAGTATGGACCAGTTAGAGACCAGTATGGACCAGTTACCCCCAATCCCCTCCCAGTCCCTCCCAGTCCCTCCCAGTCTCCTCCCAGTATCAGCCCAGTAACCCCCACTGCCTCCCAGTATGATCCCAGTCCCTCCCAGTCCAATCCCAGTCCATCCCAGTCCCCCCAGTATAACCAGTATGACCTGTACACCCCCACCACCATGGCGTGGTCCCTCCCAGTGCTCCCAGTATGGACCAGTTAGAGACCAGTATGGACCAGTTACCCCCAATCCCCTCCCAGTCCCTCCAGTATCAGCCCAGTAACCCCCAATGTCTCCCAGTATGATCCCAGTCCCTCCCAGTCCCTCCCAGTCCCCTCCCAGTCCCTCCCAGTCCCTCCCAGTCCCCTCCCAGTCCCTCCCAGTCCCTCCCAGTCCCCTCCCAGTCCCTCCCAATCCCCTCCCAGTCCCTCCCAGTCCCTCCCAGTCCCTCCCAATCCCCTCCCAGTCCCTCCCAGTCCCTCCCAGTCCCCTCCCAGTCCCTCCAGTCCCTCCCAGTCCCCTCGCAGTCCCTCCCAGTCCCTCCCAGTCCCCTCCCAGTCCCTCCAGTCCCTCCCAATCCCTCCCAGTCCCTCCCAGTCCCCTCCAATCCCCTCCCAGTCCCTCCCAGTCCCTCCCAATCCCCTCCCAGTCCCTCCAGTCCCTCCCAGTCCCCTCCCAGTCCCTCCCAGTCCCTCCAATCCCCTCCCAGTCCCTCCCAGTCCCTCCCAATCCCCTCCCAGTCCCTCCCAGTCCCCTCCCAGTCCCTCCCAATCCCCTCCCAGTCCCTCCCAGTCCCTCCCAGTATAAACCAGTCTGACCTGTAGACCCCCACCACCACGGCGTGGTCCCTCTCGTAGGGCTCCAGGGGCCCTCCCAGTCCCTCCCAGTATAAACCAGTACCCCCAGTCTGACCTGTAGACCCCCACCACCACGGCGTGGTCCCTCTCGTAGGGCTCCAGGGGCCCTCCCAGTCCCTCCCAGTATAAACCAGTACCCCCAGTCTGACCTGTAGACCCCCACCACCACGGCGTGGTCCCTCTCGTAGGGCTCCAGGGGCCCTCCCAGTCCCTCCCAGTATAAACCAGTCTGACCTGTAGACCCCCACCACCACGGCGTGGTCCCTCTCGTAGGGCTCCAGGGGCCCTCCCAGTCCCTCCCAGTATAAACCAGTACCCCCAGTCTGACCTGTAGACCCCCACCACCACGGCGTGGTCCCTCCCAGTCCCTCCCAGTATAACCAGTATAAACCAGTCTGACCTGTAGACCCCCACCACCACGGCGTGGTCCCTCCCAGTCCCTCCCAGTATAACCAGTATAAACCAGTACCACCTGTAGACCCCCCACCACCACGGCGTGGTCCCTCTCGTAGGGCTCCAGCGTCAGCTGCTCCTGCGGTTTCAGCCTCTCCCCCGTCATCTTCCTCACCTCCCCCGCGAACACGGCCTCGGCCGGCGCCGTCGAGTCGATGCAGTTGGCCTGCGGGCCAGTATGGACCAGTATAAACCAGTAGGAACCAGTATGGACCAGTATAAACCAGTAGGAACCAGTATGGACCAGTATAAAGCAGTATAAGTCAATATAATGCAGTAAAAGCCAGTATAAAGCAATATAAACCAGTATAAACCAGTATAAACTAGTATAAACTAGTATCAACTAGTACAAAGCAAACCAGTACAAACCAGTATAAACCAGTAGGAACCAGTAGGAACCAGTATAGACCAGTAGAAACCAGTATAAGTCAATATAAAGCAGTAAAAACCAGTATAAAGCAGTATAAAACAGTACAGACCAGTATAAACCAGTATAAACTAGTACAAAGCCAACCAGTATAAACCAGTAGGAACCAGTATGGACCAGTAGGAACCAGTATAGACCAGTAGGAACCAGTATGGACCAGTATAAATAGGTACAAGTCAATATAAAGCAGTAAAAACCAGTATAAAGCAGTATAGACCAGTATAAACCAGTATAAGCTAGTAAAAAGCAAACCAGTATAAACCAGTAGGAACCAGTAGGAACCAGTATGGACCAGTATAAACCAGTATGAATCAATATAAAGCAGTGTAAAGCAGTAAAAACCAGTATAAAGCAATATAAACCAGTATAAACCAGTGTAAATCAGTATAAAACAGAATAAATTAGTACAAAGCAAACCAGTATAAACCAGTATAAACCAGCAGGAACCAGTAGGAACCAGTATAGACCAGTACAAACCAGTATAAATGGGTATAAATCAATATAAACCAGTATAAAGCACTAGAAAGCAGTATAAACCAGTACAAACCAAACCAGTATAAACCAGTATAAACCAGTAGGAACCAGTCTAAAGCAGTATGAGCCAGCATAAACCAGCATAAATAAACCAGTATAAACCAGTACAAACCAGTATAAACAAATATAAACCAGTATAAATCAGTATAAACCAGTATAAAGCAGTATAAATTTGGTCCATACTGGTCTGTACTGACCCAAACTGGTTTATACTGGTTCATACTGGTCTGTACTGGTCTGACCTTGATGGAGATGCTGAAGTGCCCCCAACCCCCTGAACTGGTCCTTACTGGTCCCACCACCCCATTCCCCATTTTACTGGTCTATACTGGTCTATATTAGTCTATACTGGTCTATACTGGTTTATACTGGTCTATACTGGTCTATACTGGTCTGACCTTGATGGAGATGCTGAAGTGCCCCCAACCCCCTGAACTGGTCCTTACTGGTCCCACCGCCCCATTCCCCATTCCAGTGACCTGTACCGGTCTGTACTGGCCCGTACTGGTCTATACTGGTCTATACTGGTCTATACTGGTCTATACTGGTTTATACTGGTCTGACCTTGATGGAGATGAGGAAGTGCCCCCAACCCCCTGAACTGGTCCTTACTGGTCCCACCGCCCCATTCCCTATTTTACTGGTCCATACTGGTCTATAGTGACCCAAACTGGTCCATACTGGTCTGTACTGGTCCATACTGGTCTATACTGGTCTGACCTTGATGGAGATGAGGAAGTGCCCCCAACCCCCTGAACTGGTCCTTACTGGTCCCACCGCCCCATTCCCCATTTTACTGGTCCATACTGGTCTATATTAGTCTATACTGGTTTATACCAGTCTATACTGGTTTATACTGGTCTATACTGGTCTATACTGGTCTGACCTTGATGGAGATGCTGAAGTGCCCCCAACCCCCTGAACTGGTCCTTACTGGTCCCACTGCCCCATTCCCCATTCCAGTGACCTGTACCGGTCTGTACTGGCCCATACTGGTCTATACTGGTCTATACTGGTCTATACTGGTTTATACTGGTCTGACCTTGATGGAGATGAGGAAGTGCCCCCAACCCCCTGAACTGGTCCTTACTGGTCCCACCGCCCCATTCCCTATTTTACTGGTCCATACTGGTCTATAGTGACCCAAACTGGTCCATACTGGTCTGTACTGGTCCATACTGGTCTATACTGGTCTGACCTTGATGGAGATGAGGAAGTGCCCCCAACCCCCTGAACTGGTCCTTACTGGTCCCACCGCCCCATTCCCCATTTTACTGGTCCATACCAGTCTATACTGGTCCATACTGGTTTATACTGGTCTATACTGGTCCATACTGGTCCATACTGGTCTGACCTTGATGGAGATGAGGAAGTGCTCCCAATCCCCTGAACTGGTCCTTACTGGTCCCACCGCCCCATTCCCCATTCTACTGGTCCATACTGGTCTATAGTGACCCAAACTGGTCCATACTGGTCTGTACTGGTCTATACTGGTCCATACTGGTCTGACCTTGATGGAGATGAGGAAGTGCCCCCAACCCCCTGAACTGGTCCTTACTGGTCCCACCGCCCCATTCCCCATTTTACTGGTCCATACCAGTCTATACTGGTCCCTACTGGTCTATACTGGTCTGTACTGGTCCATACTGGTTTATACTGGTCCATACTGGTCCGTACTGGTCTATACTGGTCTGACCTTGATGGAGATGAGGAAGTGCCCCCCGCAGCGCAGGAAGTGGTGGGCGTTCAGGGCCACGATGCGGGTCTGGTCGGGCTGGGCCACGTCGGCGAAGATCACGTCCACCATCCCTGGGGGGGGGGGAGAGAGATTTGGGGTCAGTTCGGGGGATTTTGGGGCATTTCGGGGGGTTTGGGGCGTTTCGGGGGGTTTGGGGTTTGGTTTGGGGTCGGTTTGGGGGGTTTTGGGGTTTGTTTTGGGGTGTTTTGGGGTATTTTGGGGAGTTTTGGGGGGTTTTGACGCGTTCTGGGGTATTTTGGAGCATTTTGGCAAATTTGGGGTGTTTTGGGTAATTTTGGGGTGTTTTGAGGTGTTTTGGGGTATTTTGGGGGGTTTGGGTCATTTTGGGGTATTGGAGATTTGTTTTGGGTTTATTTTGGGGTGTTTTGGGGTATTGGGGTTGTTTTGGGGGGTTTTGTGGGGTTTGGGTCATTTTGGGGTTTTTGGTGTTTATTTCAGGGTTATTTTGGGGTGTTTTGGGTCATTTTGGGGGCTTTGGAGTATTTTGGGGTGTTTTGAACGGGTTGTGTCATTTTGGGTTTTTTGGGGTTTATTTTGGGGGTGTTTTGGGGTATTTTGGGGAGTTTTGGGGGGTTTTGACGCGTTCTGGGGTATTTTGGAGCATTTTGGCAAATTTGGGGTGTTTTGGGTAATTTTGGGGTGTTTTGAGGTGTTTTGGGGTATTTTGGGGGGTTTGGGTCATTTTGAGGTATTTGAGATTTGTTTTGGGTTTATTTTGGGGTGTTTTGGGGTGTTTTGGGTCATTTTGGGGTATTTTGGGGTGTTTGGGGTCATCTTGGGGTATTTGGGGGTGTTTTGGGTCATTTTGGGGTATTTTCAATCGTTTCGGGGTATTTTGGGGGTTTGGGTCATTTTGGGGTATTTGGGGTTTATTTTGGGGTGTTTTGGGGTGTTTTGGGGTATTTGGGGTTTATTTTGGGGTGTTTTGGGGTTTATTTTGGGGTGTTTTAGGGTATTTTGGGGTGTTTCAGGGGGTTTGGGTCATTTTGGGGTATGTGGGGTTTACTTGGGGTTTATTTTGGGGTGTTTTGGGGTATTTTGGGGAGTTTCGGGGGTTTTGACACGTTTTGGGGTATTTTGGGGGGTTTCGGAGTATTTTGGCAAGTTTGGAGGGTTGGGGGTCATTTTGGGGTATTTTGAGGTGTTTTGGGTCATTTTGGGGTATTTTCAATCGTTTCGGGGTATTTTGGGGGTTTGGGTCGTTTTGAGGTATTGGAGATTGTTTTGGGGTTTATTTTGGGGTGTTTTGGGGTATTTTGGGGGTTTTGGGGGGTTTTGAGGTGTTTTGGGGTATTTTGGAGGGTTTGGGTCATTTTGAGGTATTTGAGATTTATTTTGGGTTTATTTTGGGGCATTTGGGGTGTTTTGGGTCATTTTGGGGTATTTTGGGGTGGTTGGGGTAATTTTGGGGTATTTGGGGGTGTTTTGGCTCATTTTGGGGTATTTTCAATCATTTTGGGGTACTTTGGGGGGGTTGGGTCATTTTGGGGTATTTAGGGTTTATTTTGGGTTTATTTTGGGGTGTTTTGGGGTATTGGGGTTGTTTTGGGGTGTTTTGTGGGGTTTGGGTCGTTTTGGGGTATTTGGGGTTTATTTTGGAGTTATTTTGGGGTGTTTTGGGGCCTTTGGGGTATTTTGGGTTTATTTTGGGGTGTTTTGGGATACTTGGGGTTTATTTTGGGGTGATTTGGGGGGCTTGGGGGGTTTTGAGGTGTTTTGGGGTGTTTTGAGGGGTTTGGGTCATTTTGGGGTATTTGGGGGTTATTTTGGGTTTGGTTTCGGATGTTTTGGGGTATTTGGGGTTTATTTTGGGGTGATTTGGGGTGTTTTGTTGGCTTTGGGGTGTTTTGGGGTGTTTTGAGGGTTTGGGTCATTTTGGGGTATTTGGGGTTTATTTTGGGGTGTTTCGGGGTATTTTGGAGTATTTTGAAGGGTTTGGGTCATTTTGAGGCATTTGGGGTTTATTTTAGGGTGTTTTAGGGTATTTTGGCTTTATTTTGAGGTGCTTTGGGGTATTTTGGGGGGGTTTGAAGTGTTTTGGGTCATTTTGGGCTGTTTTGGGGTAATTTGGGGGGGGGTTGAGGTGTTTTGGGTTATTTTGGGGTGTTTTGCATCATTTTAGGGTACTTGGGGGGTATTTTGGGGCGTTTTTCCCTTATTTTTGGGTCATTTCAGGTCATTTTGGGGTCATTTTTTTAGGTGATTTTTGGGTCATTTCGGAGTGATTTTTGGGGTAATTTCAGGCGATTTTGGGTCCCCCAGACTGACCAATGAGCATCCTGTACCTGTGGGGGTGCCGGGGCTTTGGGGGGTTATTTTGGGGCATTTTTACCTTATTTTGGGGTCATTTCAGGTCATTTTGGGATCATTTTTTCAGGTGATTTTTGGGTAATTTTTGGATGATTTGAGGGTGATTTTTGGGGTAATTTCGGGTGATTTTGGGTCCCCCAGACTGCCCAATGAGCATCCTGTACTTGTGGGGGTGCCGGGGCTTTGGGGGGTTATTTTTGGGTCATTTCAGGTCATTTTTGTGTTACTTTTTTGGGAGGTTTTTGGGTCATTTTGGGGTGATTTTTGGGGTAATTTCAGGCGATTTTGGGTCCCCCAGACTGACCAATGAGCATCCTGTACCTGTGGGGGTGCCGGGGCTTTGGGGGGTTATTTTGGGGTATTTTTCCCTTATTTTTGGGGTCAATTCAAGCCATTTCGGGGTCATTTTTTTAGGTGATTTTTGGGTGATTTCAGGGTGATTTTGGGGTGATTTTTGGGGTAATTTCAGGCGATTTTGGGTCCCCCAGACTGACCAATGAGCATCCTGTACCTGTGGGGGTGCCGGGGCTCTGGGGGGTTACTTTGGGGTATTTTTGGGTTATTTTGGTGTTATTTTTTTGGCTGATTTTTGGGCGACTTTGGGGTGATTTCTGGCTCATTTTTGGGTCAATTTCAGGCGATTTTGGGGCAGTTTGACTGACCAATGAGCATCCTGTACTTGTGGGGGTGCCGGGCGTCCTCGATGACGGGCACCACGTTGGTTCTTTTCTTGGCCACGTTGAGCAGGTCCCGCCCCGAGCGGTGCGAGAACTCCACGGCGTAGACCACGCCCTCCTAACGGGGACACGCCCACTCAGGACACGCCCATCCGGGTCAGACACGCCCACCCGGGTCAGACACGCCCACCCAGGTCAGACACGCCCACCCACAGACCACGCCCTCCTAAAAAGTAGACACGTCCACTCAGGACACGCCCACCCACAGACCACGCCCTCCTGAAGGGGACACGCCCACTCAGGACACGCCCACCCGGGTCAGACACACCCAGCCACCGACCACGCCCTCCTAACGGGGACACGCCCACTCAGGACACGCCCACCCACAGACCACGCCCTCCTAAAAAGGGGACACGTCCACTCAGGACACGCCCACCCACAGACCACGCCCTCCTGAAGGGGACACGCCCACTCAGGACACACCCACCCGGGTCAGACACGCCCACCCACAGACCACGCCCTCCTAAAAAGGGGACACGCCCACTCAGGACACGCCCACCCACAGACCACGCCCTCCTACGGGGGGACACGCCCACTCAGGACACACCCACCCGGGTCAGACACGCCCACCCGGGTCAGACACACCCACCCACAGACCACGCCCTCCTACAGGGGGGACACACCCACTCAGGACACACCCACCCGGGTCAGACACGCCCACCCGGGTCAGACACACCCACCCACAGACCACGCCCTCCTAAAGGGGGACACGCCCACTCGGGTCAGACACGCCCACCCACAGGCCATGCCCTCCTGAGGGATGGGACACGCCCACTCCTGTGACTCACCTGGCACAGGTGAGACACCCACAACACAAACCACGCCCACCCAACAAACCACGCCCACCCAACAAACCACGCCTACCCAACAAACCACGCCCACCCAACAAACCACACCCCCCAGGTGTGTTCCCTGTCCCAGGTGCCCCCAGGTGTCCCCAGGTGTGCCCAGGTGTGTCCCAGGTGCCCCCAGGTGTATCCAGATGTCCCCAGGTGTGCCCAGGTGCCCGCAGGTGTGCCCAGGTGTATCCCCAGGTGTGCCCAGGTGTATCCCCAGGTGTGCCCAGGTGTATCCCCAGGTGTGCCCAGGTGTGCCCAGGTGCCCCCAGGTGTGCCCCTTACCTGCCCCACGATGTCCGACACGTGACTCACGGTGGTGCCTAAGGTCGCCCCCAGGTGTGCCCAGGTGTGCCCAGATGTTCCCATCTGCCCCCAGGTGTGCCCATCTGCCCCCAGGTGCCCCCAGGTGCCCCCAGGCGTGCCCAGGTGTGCCCAGGTGCCCCCAGGTGTGTCTCAGGTGCCCCCAGGTATCCCCATCTGCCCCCAGGTGTGCCCATCTGCCCCCAGGTGCCCCCAGGTGTGCCCAGGCGTGCCCAGGTGTGCCCAGGTGCCCCCAGGTGTGTCCCAGGTGCCCCCAGGTATCCCCAAATGCCCCCAGGTGTGCCCAGGTATCCCCAGGTGTATCCAGGTGTGTCCCAGGTGCCCCCAGGTGTATCCCCAGGTGTGCCCAGGTGTACCCAGGTGTGCCCCCAGGTGTCCCCAGGTGTGTCCCAGATGCCCCCAGGTGTGCCCAGGTGTATCCCCAGCTGCCCCAGGTGCCCCTCACCTGCCCCACGATGTCGGACACGTGGCTCACGGTGGTGCCCGAGGCCGCGCCCAGGTAGAGCACCTTGGCCCCGGGCCGGATGTGGATGCGGTCGATGCCCCCCAAGATGGCGGCCGCCAGTTTGGACCGGAAGGGGTTCCAGGCCCGGTACTCGATGGACGTGTCGCCCTCCTGGAACCAGCACGGACCAGTAAGGACCAGCACGGACCAGTATGGACCAGTATAGGCCAGTATAGAACAGTATGGACCGGTACGGACCAGTATGGAACAGTATGGACCGGTATGGACCAGTATGGAACAGTATGGACCGGTATGGACAAGTATGGACCGGTATGGACCAGTATGGACCAGTATGGACCAGTATGGAACAATAAAAACCAGTACGGAGCAGTACGGACCAGTATGGACCAATATGGACCGGTACGGACCAGTAAGGACCAGTATGGACCAGTAAGGACCACTATGGACCAGTACGGACCAGTATGGAACAGTATGGACCAGTATGGACCAATATGGACCAGTATGGACCAGTATGGACCAGTTTGGACAGGAAAGGGTTCCAGGCCCGGTACTCGATGGATGTGTCGCCCTCCTGGAACCAGTATGGACCAGTATGGACCAGTACAGACCAGTATGAACCAGTATAGACCAGTATGGACCAGTACGGACCAGTATGGACCACTATGGACCAGTATGGATCAATAAAAACCAGTATGGACCAGTAAGGACCAGTACGGACCAGTATGGACCCATAAGGACCAGTATGGACCAGTATGGACCAGTACAGACCAATAAAAACCAGTACAGACCAAAAAAACCAGTATAGACCAGTATGGACCAGTAGTGACCAACAGAAACCACTCCCTCCCAGTCCCTCCCAGTCCCTTCCAGTCCCTCCCAGTCCCTCCCAGTCCCTCCCAGTCCCCTCCCAGTCCCTCCCAGTCCCCTCCCAGTCCCTCCCAGTCCCTCCCAGTCCCCCCCAGTCCCTCCCAGTCCCTCCCAGTCCCCCCAGTTCCCCCAGTACCTCCACACTGATCCGTTTCTCCCCATACACCGACTCCCCCGGGACGAGGTTCCGGGTCACCAGCGCGTCCTCCCGGCCCCGGCAGATGAACACACCTGGGGGGACACGCCCGTGTCACCTGGGCACACCTGGGACCTCCCAGTTCCTCCCAGTCCCTCCCAGTCCATCCCAGTCCATCCCAGTTCCTCCCAATCCCCTCCGAGTCCATCCCATATGAACACACCTGGGGGGACACGCCCACCACACACCTGGGCACACCTGGGGCCTCCCAGTCCCTCCCAGTCCCTCCCAGTTTCTCCCAGTCCCTCCCAGTTCATCCCAGTCCCTCCCAGTCCCTTCCAGTCCGTCCCAGTGCTCCCAGTTCCTCCCAGTCCATCCCACCTGCACACCTGGGGGGACACGCCCATCGCACACCTGGGCACACCTGGGGCCTCCCAGTTCATCCCAGTTCATCCCAGTCCATCCCAGTTCATCCCAGTTCCTCCCAGTCTATTCCAGTCCCTCCCAGTCCCTCCCAGTTCATCCCAGTCTATTCCAGTCCCTCCCAGTTCATCCCAGTCCCTCCCACCTGAACACCTGGGGGGACACGCCCGTCACACCTGGGCACACCTGGGACCTCCCAGTTCCTCCCAGTTCATCCCAGTCGGTCCCAGTCCCCTCCCAGTCCCCTCCCAGTCCCTCCCAGCCCCCCCCAATCCCCTCCCAATCCCCTCCCAGTCCCTCCCAATCCCCTCCCAGTTCCCCCCAATCCCCTCCCAGTCCCCCCCAATCCCCTCCCAGTCCCTCCCAGTCCCTCCCAGTCCCTCCCAGTTCCTCCCAATCCCCTCCCAGTCCCTCCCAGTCCCTCCCAGTCCCTCCCAATCCCCTCCCAGTCCCTCCCAGTCCCTCCCAGTCCATCCCAGTCCCTCCCAGTCCCCTCCCAGTGCCCCCCAATCCCCTCCCAGTCCCTCCCAGTCCATCCCAGTCCATCCCAGTCCCTCCCAGTTACCCTCATGCCGATGTGGTTCCACCGTCACTTTTTTCCCTCCTTTGAATCCTCCGCGGCCGCCTCTGGCCCCGCCCCCTCCGCGGGCCCCGCCCCCTCGGCCTCGGCCACGCCCACCGCCGCCGCGGGCCCCGCCCCCGCCGCGGGCTCCGCCCCCTCCTCGGGCCACGCCCCCTCCGCGGGACTGGAAACCACCCCCTGGAATGGGAGGGAACTGGTTATACTGGGAGGGGACTGGGGGGGGATTGGGAGGGGACTGGGAGGGGATTGGGAGGGACTGGGAGGGACTGGGAGGGACTGGGAGAGCAACTGGGAGGGACTGGTTATACTGGGAGGGACTGGGAGGGACTGGGAGGGGATTGGGAGGGACTGGGAGGGGACTGGGAGGGGACTGGGAGGGACTGGGAGGGGATTGGGAGGGACTGGGAGGGGATTGGGAGGGACTGGGAGGGGATTGGAGGGGACTGGTTATACTGGGAGGGACTGGGAGGTGATTGGGAGGGACTGGGAGGGACTGGGAGGGGATTGGGAGGGTCACTGGGAGTTACTGGTTGTTACTGGGAGGGCCTAAGGAGGGACTGGGAGGGAACTGGGCAGACTGGGACGGCCCTGGGGCTCCCAGTAGAGCCCTTCCTGGCCCATACTGGTCCATACTGGTCCATACTGGTCCATACTGGGACTCACCTCGGCCTCGGAAGCCGCCGCGTCCCCCCCGGGGGCTGAAACCTGCGGGCAACTGGTCAAACTGGGAGCACTGGGAGGCTCCCAGTAACCCCCCCCCGCGCTCCCAGTTTGGCTCCAACACCCCCCCAGTCCCTCCCAGTCCCTCCCAGTACATCCCAGTCCCTCCCAGTCCATCCCAGTTACCTCCCCAGTCCCTCCCAGTCCATCCCAGTCCCTCCCAGTTAACCCCAGTTCCACACCCGGTCCCTCCCAGTTCATCCCAGTTCCACACCTGGTCCCTCCCAGTTCATCCCAGTTCATCCCAGTTAACCCCAGTCCATCCCAGTTACAGCCCCAGTCACTTCCAGTCCATCCCAGTCCCTCCCAGTTCATCCCAGTTAACCCCAGTCCATCCCAGTCTTCTCCCAGTATATCCCAGTTACTCTCCAGTCCATCCCAGTCCCTCCCAGTTACCTCTCAGTCCCTCCCAGTTCATCCCAGTCCCTCCCAGTTACAGCCCCAGTCTCTCCCAGTTCATCCCAGTCCCTCCCAGTTCATCCCAGTCAATCCTCAGTCCCTCCCAGTCCATCCCAGTTACCTCTCAGTCTCTCCCAGTCCATTCCAGTTACACCCCCAGTCTCTCCCAGTACATCCCAGTCCATCCCAGTTACCTCTCAGTCCCTCCCAGTTCATCCCAGTTAACCCCAGTCCCTCCCAGTCTTCTCCCAGTTCATCCCAGTTACACCCCCAGTCACTCCCAGTTCATCCCAGTCCCTCCCAGTTACTCCCCAGTCACTCCCAGTCCATTCCAGTTACTCCCCAGTCCCTCCCAGTTACACCCCTGGTCTCTCCCAGTACATCCTAGTCTCTCCCAGTACATCCCAGTCCATCCCAGTTACCCTCCCAGCCTCTCCCAGTACATCCCAGTCCATCCCAGTTACTCCCCAGTCCCTCCCAGTTACACCCCCAGTCTCTCCCAGTCTCTCCCAGTCCCTCCCAATCCCCTCCCAGTCCATCCCAGTCCCTCCCAGTCCATCCCAGTCCATCCCAGTTTGTCCCACCGGGTCTCATCGTGGCCGTTCCCACGCGGGGCTCTCGCGCGCGCCTCGGCCGGATCCGGAACTGACGTCACAAACCCCGCCCCCTCCCAACCGGAAGTGCCCTCAGCGCCCCGCTTCCCTCCCCTTTGGGGCCGCGGGGGAATTTTTGGGACAGAAACGGTGTTTTTGGGCCGCCCGGGATGATTTTTTGGCGCAGCTCGGAGCGTTTTGGGGCCATTTCGAGCCGTTTCGGGACGTTTCGAGGCGCTTCCGGGTCGGGCCCCGCCGCCATTTTTCCTCCAGGGGCGGCGCTCGGGCGGAGGGGCGTCGCTTTGTGGTCTTTCGGTGACGTCACTTCAGGCGCCGCTCTGGCGGTTCCGGCGCGACTCGTTGGTTCCGGCGCGCGGCGAACGGGGTGACTTTGAGGAGCGGAGGTGACTGGGACGGACTGGGATGGACTGGGATGGACTGGGAGGGCGTTGGGGGCACTGGGAGGGGACTGGGGGGCACTGGGATGAACTGGGACGGACTGGGATGGACTGGGAGGGCACTGGGACAAACTGGGAAGGTATTGGGAGGGACTGGGGGGGGACTGGGCCCAGTTTGTGGGTTACTGGGAGCACTGGGAGGGGCACTGGGATGAACTGGGAGCACTGGGAGGGGATCGGGAGGGACTGGGGGTGGAACTGGGAGGGCACTGGCTGAACTGGGCTGAACTGGATGAATTGGGCGGGCACTGGGATGAACTGGGAGCACTGGGAGGGGGCTGGGAGGGACTGGGGGTGGAACTGGGAGGGCACTGGGATGAACTGGGAGGGCACTGGGAGGGACTGGGGGGGGACTGGGCCCAGTTTGGGGGTTACTGGGAGCACTGGAGGGAACTGGGATGAACTGGGAGGGACTGGGGAGTAACTGGATGAACTGGGAGGGAACTGGGAGGGGACTGGGATGAACTGGAAGGAACTGGAATGAACTGGGAGGGCCCTTTAATTAATGATTGTCTCTTTAAGGTGCTAGTTATTTAATCGTTTTGTTAATTAAGTAATCTTCAATTATTTATTAATTATTAATAATTAATTTATTTATAAATTTAAATATTTTTAAGTTATTAATCACTACATTTAATTAATAAGCACCATTAATTAATTGATTTGCTCATTAATTACCTCATTTATTACTCTCATTATTATTAACTTAATTATCCCAGGTAATTAAGTCACTAATTAGCTCATTAATTAATTTGTAAATCACATCATTAGTTAATTCCCATTCATTAACCTTTTCACTAGCTACTTAGTTACTATAATTAATGACCAGAGGAGGGACTAATTAACATTAGGAGGTCTTAATTAGCCCTTGAAGGTGTTAATGAGTTAACATAATTAACTAATTAACTTATTAATTAACCCAGTCTGTCTTTATTTCCTATTTCCCCTCCCCTTTCTCACCCCAAGGGGGGAGTAATTAACTCCAGGGTGGGTTAATTAACACCCCCAGAGAGTCACTAAGACCCTCCTGGGGTTAATTAACCCTACAGGTCCTTAATTAATTAATGAGGTTTTAATTGGGGGAATTAATTACTCTTCAATGTCCCCTTTTCCCCTCCCCTTTCTCACCCAAGGGGGGATTAATTAACTCCAGGGTGGATTAATGAACCCCAGGAGAGTCTTAATTAATCCTTGAGGGTGTTAATCAAACCTGCAGGTCTTTAACTAATTACTGAGGGTGCTAATTAGCATAATTAATGACCCTTTAACCTCATTATTTCCTTCTTCAATCTTCTTTTTGCCCTCCCTTTTCTCGCTCCAAGGGGGGATTAATTAATCCCAGGGTGGGTTAATTAACCCAGGAGGGTCTCAATTAATCCTTCGGGGTGTTAATTAATCTTGTAGGTCCCTAACTAATTACTGGGGTGCTAATTAGCATAATTAATGATGCTTCAACCTCATTATTTCCCTCCCCAATCTCCTCTTTCCTCTTCCTTTTCTTGTTTTAAGTGGGAATTAATTAATCCCACGGTGGGTTAATTAACCCTAGGAGGTCTTAATTAATCTTTGAGGGTGTTAATCAACCCTGCAGGTCCTTAACTAATTACTGGAGTGCTAATTAGCATAATTAATGATCCTTCAACCTCATTATTCTCCTCCCCAGTCTCTTCTTTCCTCTCCCTTTTTTTCTTTTAAATGGGGATTAATTAATCCCAGGGTGGATTAATTAACTCCAGGAGGGTCTTAACGACTCCCTGGGGGTGTTAATTAACTCTGCAGGTCCTTAACTAATTACTGGGGCGCTAATTAGCATAATTAGTGATTCTTTAACCTCATTATTTCCTTTTTCAATCTTCTTTTTGCCCTCCCCTTTCTCGCTCCAAGGGGGGATTAATTAACTCCAGGGTGGGTTAATTAACTCCAGGAGGATCTCAATTAATCCTTGAGGGTGTTAATCAATCCTGCAGGTCCTTAACTAATTATTGGGGTGCTAATTAGCATAATTAATGACTCTTCAACCTCATTATCTTTCTTTTTAATGTCACCTTTATTCTGTTTTTTGTTATTTTAAATGGGGATTAATTAACTTTAGAATGGGTTAATCAACCCCAGGAGGGTCTTAATTAATCCTTGGGGGTGTTAATTAACCCTGTAGGTCCTTAACTAATTACTGGGGTGCTAATTAGTGTAATTAATGATCTTTTAATCTCATTGTATTCCTTTTCAATCTCACCTTTATTCTGGTTTTAATTATTTTAAATGGGGGTTAGTTAACTTTAGAATGGGTTAATCAACTCCAGGAGGGTCTTAATGAGTCCCTGGGGGTGTGAATGAATTTCTGAGGCCCTTAATTAGCCTAATTAAGTCCCCTAATTAGCCATGGCCGAGGACATCAAGGCCAAGCTGGAGAGGTACAAGACGGCGCCGTTCGATTCCCGCTTCCCCAACCAGAACCAGACCAAGAATACTGCTGGCAGAACTACCTGGGTGAGAGCCCCAAAAACCCCCAGAACCGACCCAAAAACGCACCTGGGACCCCCAAAAACACACCTGGGACCCCAAAACACCCCAAAACACCCAAAAAACTCAGCTGGGACCCCCAAAAAACCCCCAAAACCTCACCCGGGACCCCTCGAAATGTCTCCAGAAACTCACCTGAGGTGCCCCAAAAACCCCCAAAACCACCCCAAAAACTCACCTGGGAGCCCCAAAAACACACCTGGGAGCCCCAAAAATACACCTGGGGGGGGGTGGGACTCCCAAAAAACTCACCTGGGACCCCAAAAAACCCCCAAAAACTCACCTGGGACCCCAAAAATACCCCCAAAAACTCACCCGGGACCCCTCAAAACGTCTCCAAAAACTCACCTGCGGTGCCCCAAAAACCCCCAAAACCACCCCAAAAACTCACCTGGGATCCCCAAAAATACACCTGGGGGGGTGGGACACACCTGGGACCCCAAAATACCCCAAAAAAACTCAGCTGGGACCCCAAAAATACCCCAAGAAACTCACCTGGGACCCCAAAAAAACCTCACCCGGGACCCCTCGAAACGTCTCCAAAAACTCACCTGAGATGCCCCAAAAACCCCCAAAACCACCCCAAAAACTCACCTGGGAGCCCCAAAAACACACCTGGGAGCCCCAAAAATACACCTGGGGGGGTGGGACCCCCAAAAAACTCACCTGGGACCCCAAAAAACCCCCAAAAATTCACCTGAGACCCCAAAAAACCTCACCCGGGACCCCTCGAAATGTCTCCAGAAACTCACCTGAGATGCCCCAAAAACCCCCAAAACCGACCCAAAAACTCACCTGGGAGCCCCAAAAACACACCTGGGAGCCCCAAAAATACACCTGGGGGGGTGAGACCCCCAAAAAACTCACCTGGGACCCCAAAAAACCCCCAAAAACTCACCTGGGACCCCAAAAAAAACTCACCCGGGACCCCTCGAAACGTCTCCAAAAACTCACCTGAGGTGCCCCAAAAACCCCCAAAACCGACCCAAAAACACAGCTGGGACCCCCAAAAACACACCTGGGGGGGTGGGACACACCTGGGAGCCCAAAATATCCCCAAAACACCCCAAAAAACTCAGCTGGGACCCCCAAAAATACCCCAAGAAACTCACCCGGGACCCCTCGAAACGTCTCCAAAAACTCACCTGAGGTGCCCCAAAAACCCCCAAAACCACCCCAAAAACTCACCTGGGAGCCCCAAAAACACACCTGGGAGCCCCAAAAATACACCTGGGGGGGTGGGACCCCCAAAAAACTCACCTGGGACCCCAAAAAAACCCCAAAAATTCACCTGAGACCCCAAAAAACCTCACCCGGGACCCCTTGAAATGTCTCCAGAAACTCACCTGAGATGCCCCAAAAACCCCCAAAACCGACCCAAAAACACACCTGGGAGCCCCAAAAACACACCTGGGGGGGTGGGACTCCCAAAAAACTCACCTGGGACCCCAAAAAACCCCCAAAAACTCACCTGGGACCCCAAAAATACCCCCAAAAACTCACCTGGGACCCCAAAAAACCTCACCCGGGACCCCTTGAAATGTCTCCAAAAACTCACCTGAGATGCCCCAAAAACCCCCAAAACCGACCCAAAAACACACCTGGGACCCCCAAAAACACACCTGGGACACACCTGGGGGGGTGGGACACACCTGGGAACCCAAAATATCCCCAAAACACCCCAAAAAACTCAGCTGGGACCCCCAAAAAAACCCCAAAAACTCACCTGGGACCCCAAAAATACCCCAAGAAACTCACCTGAGATGCCCCAAAAACCCCCAAAACCACCCCAAAAACGCCCCTGGGGGGGTGGGGACACACCTGGGACCCAAAAAGTACCCCAAAACACCCAAAAAAACTCAGCTGGGACCCCAAACCCTCCCCAGGATCCCCCAAATCCCACCTGGGACCCCCAAAACCCCCCCTGGGACCCCCCAAACTGCCCCTGGGACCCCCAAATCCTCCCCTGGGACCCCCAAATCCCACCTGGGACCCCCAAACCCCACCTGGGACCTCCAAAACCCCCCCTGGGACCCCCCAAACCCCACCTGAGACCCCCCAAATCCCCCCTGGGACCCCCCAAATTCCACCTGAGACCCCCAAATCCCCACCTGGGACCCCCAAAACTGCCCCTGGGACCCCCCAAACCCCCCCTGGGACCCCCAAACCCCCCCCCAAACCCCCCTGGGACTCCTCAAACCCCACCTGGGACCCCCAAACCCCCCCTGAGACCCCCAAAATCCCCCTCAAACCCCACCTGGGACCCCCAAACACCCCCTGGGAGCCCCCAAATCCCACCTGGGACCCCCCAAACCCTCCCAAAATTGTCCCCCCCAGACTTCCACCGGTGCCAGCGGGCGATGGAGGCCAAGGGGGCCGATGCCACCCCCTGCCAGTGGTACTTCCGGGTCTACAAGTCCCTGTGCCCCACCTCCTGGGTGAGTGACGTCATCACTGTCACCTGAGTGTCCCCAAGGGTCACCTGGGGGTCACCTGGCTCCCAAAATGTGCTCAGGTGGCCCCAAATCCCCCCCAAAATGGCCCCAAAATGTCCCAAAACCACCCAAATCCTCCTTTAATGTCCCCCCACTGTCCCCCCAAATGGCCCCAAATCCTCCCAAAATGGCCCCAAATATCCCAAAATGGCCCCCAGGGTCACCTCAGGGTCACCTGGGGGTCACCTGGCTCCCAAAATGTGCTCAGGTGGCCCCAAATCCCCCCAAAATGGCCCCAAATCCCTTCAAAATCCCCCCGAAAACGTCCCCGAATCCCCCCCAAACGTCCCCAAAACGTCTCTAAATGTGCCCAAAATGTCACCAAATGGCCCCAAAATGGCCCCAAATGACCCCAAATCCTCTCAAAATGGCCCCAAATCCTCTTAAAATGGCCCCAAATCCTCCCAAAATGTCCCCAAATCCCTCCCAAATGGCCCCAAATATCCCCAAATCCCCCCTAAATGTCCCCTAAATGTCCCCAAATCCCTCCTGAATGTCCTCAAAATCCCTTCCAAACGTCCCCAAATCCTCCCAAAATGTCCCCAAATCCCCCCCAAAATGTCCCCAAAATGTCCCCAAATCCCCCCCAATATTCTCAAATGTCCCCAAATTCCCCCAAAATGTCCCCAAATCCCCCCAAATTCCCTACAAGCATCCCCTAAATGTCCCCAAATCCCCCCCAAAACCCCCTAACTGTCCCCAAAACGTCTCTCAATGTCCCCAACCCCCCCCAAAAATGTCCCCAAATGTCCCCAAATCCCCTCAAATGTCCCCAATTCCTTCCTAAACGTCCTCAAATCCTCCCAAAGTCCCTCCCAAATGTCCCCAAGTCCCCCCAAAATGTCCCCAAATGTTCTCCAAATGTTCCCAAAATGTCCCCAAATCCCCCCCAAAACCTCCTGAATGTCCCCAAAATGTCTCTGAATGTCCCCAAATCCTTCCTAAATGTCCCCAAATCCTTCCTAAATGTCCCCAAATCCCCCCAATGTCCCCAAATCCCCCCAAAATTTCCCCAAATCCCCCCAAAATGTCCCCAAATCCTCCCAAAATCCCCCTCAAGTCCCCCCAAATCCCCCTCAAGTCCCCCTAAATCCCCCCAAAATGTCCCCAAATCCCCCCAAATTCCCCCCAAGCATCCCCTAAATGTCCTTAAATGTCCCCAAATGTACCCAAAATGTCCCCAAACATCCCCAAATCCCCCCTGAATGTCCTCAAATCCCCCCAAAATCTCCCTCAAATGCCCTCAAAATGTCCCTAAAATGTCCCCAAATCTCCCCTAAATGTCCCTAAATGTCTCCAAATACCCCCCAAATACCCCCAAATCCCCCCAAATGTCCCCAAATCCCCCCAAAATGTCCCCAAATGTCCCCCAAACATCCTCAAATATTCCCAGAATGTCCCCAAATCCTTCCTAAATGTCCCCAAACCCCCCTAAAACCACCTCAAATAGTCCCAAAACTCCCTTAAATATCCTCAAAATGTCCCCAAATGTCCCCAAATGCCCCAAAATGTCCCCAAATGTTCTCCAAATGTTCCCAAAATGTCCCCAAATCCCCCCCAAAACCTCCTGAATGTCCCCAAAATGTCTCTGAATGTCCCCAAATCCTTCCTAAATGTCCCCAAATCCTTCCTAAATGTCCCCAAATCCCCCCAATGTCCCCAAATCCCCCCAAAATTTCCCCAAATCCCCCCAAAATGTCCCCAAATCCTCCCAAAATCCCCCTCAAGTCTCCCCAAATCCCCCTCAAGTCCCCCTAAATCCCCCCAAAATGTCCCCAAATCCCCCCAAATTCCCCCCAAGCATCCCCTAAATGTCCTTAAATGTCCCCAAATGTACCCAAAATGTCCCCAAACATCCCCAAATCCCCCCTGAATGTCCTCAAATCCCCCCAAAATCTCCCTCAAATGCCCTCAAAATGTCCCTAAAATGTCCCCAAATCTCCCCTAAATGTCCCTAAATGTCTCCAAATACCCCCCAAATACCCCCAAATCCCCCCAAATGTCCCCAAATCCCCCCAAAATGTCCCCAAATGTCCCCCAAACATCCTCAAATATTCCCAGAATGTCCCCAAATCCTTCCTAAATGTCCCCAAACCCCCCTAAAACCACCTCAAATAGTCCCAAAACTCCCTTAAATATCCTCAAAATGTCCCCAAATGTCCCCAAATGCCCCAAAATGTCCCCAAATGTTCTCCAAATGTTCCATAAATCCCCCCAAATCCCCCCCAAAACCTCCTGAATGTCCCCAAAATGTCTCTGAATGTCCCCAAATCCCCCCAAATGTCTCCAACTCCCCCCAAATGTGCCCAAATCCCCCCAAAATGTCCCCAAATCCCTCCTAAATCCCTCCCAAATGTCTACAAATGCCCCCCAAATGTCCCCAAATCCCCCCAAAGTGTCCCAAATCCCCCTCAAGTCCCTCCAAATCCCCCCAAAATGGCCCCAAAAGGCCCCAAATCCTCCCAAAATGCCCCCAAAATATCCCCAAATCCCCCCAAATGTCCTCAAATCCCCCCCAAATGTCCTCAAATCCTCCCCAAATGTCCTCAAATCCCCCCAAATGTCCTCAAATCCCCCCAAATGTCCTCAAATCCCCCCCAAATGTCCCCAAACCCCCCAAAACCTCCCCAAATTCCCCCCCAGGTGACCACGTGGGACGAGGCGCGCGAGGCCGGGACCTTCCCCGGGAAGATCTGAGAGACCCTCCCCCCATAAAAGCCCCTCCCCCACCCCCAAAAACCCCTCCCCCCACTCGGGAACCCCCCCCCCCAAATTGTGGTGGGGGAGGGGAAGGGGGAGGGGCCACCGGTGTGACCCCCGGGGGGGCGGGGCAATGAAATAAAGGGTTAAAGTGGGTGTGGCTTTGGGGTTTTTGGGGGGTGGGGGGGACTGGGAGGGACTGGGAGGGACTGGGAGGGGATTGGGAGGGACTGGGAGGGACTGGGATGGGACTGGGAGGGGATTGGGAGGGACTGGGAGGGGACTGGAAGGGACTGGGAGGGACTGGGAGGGACTGGGAGGGGATTGGGAGGGACTGGGGTGAACTGGGCTGAACTGGGACGGGACTGGGCCCCTCCCAGTCTGAACTGGGCCCCCCCCAGTTGACGACAAAGTGACACCGACCCCCCCCCGAGGTGACATCGATGGTTTATTGGCCCCTCCCCCCCCCCAGGACCCCCCTCACGGCCCCACTGGGGGGGCTCCCAGTGCTCCCAGTGCCCCTCCCAGTCCTCCCAGTCCCCCCAGTCCCCCTCCCAGTCCCCCCAGTGCCCCTCCCAGTCCTCCCAGTCCTCCCAGTCCCCCCAGTCCCCCTCCCAGTCCACCCAGTCCCCCTCCCAGTCCTCCCAGTCCTCCCAGTGCCCCTCCCAGTCCTCCTCCCAGTGCTCCCAGTGCTCCCAGTGGGGCTCCTGCTGCCCCTCCCAGTGCTCCCAGTGCTCCCAGTGCTCCCAGTGGGGCTCCTCCTGCCCCTCCCAGTGCTCCCAGTGCTCCCAGTGGTCCCAGCAGGCGCCCTGGGGGGGACACAGAGAGCGGGGGTTGGGGGGGGAACGTTCCGGGGCTGCCTTCGGCGCCTTCATCGTCATCGTCATCATCGTCATCATCGTCATCGTTGTTGTCATTGTCTTTGTCCCATCATCATCATCATCATCATCGTCATCCCACCCAACCCAACCTTCATCTTCATCCCACCACCATCATCATCCAACCTTCATCATCTTCATCCCATCATCATCACCATTTCCATCCCATCATCATCATCATCTTCACCTTCATCCTCATCCCACCCAACCCAACCTTCATCTCCATCCCACCACCATCATCATCGTCATTGTCATCCACCCAACCTTCATCACCATCTTCATCATCATCCCACCCCCAGCGTCATCTTTGTCATCATCACAACCCTCCTCCTCCTCCTCCTCCTCCTCCTCCTCATCATCATCCAGGCTTCATCATCATCATCATCTTCATCCCATCCCATCATCATCATCATCATCCCACCATCATCATCTCCATCCCATCATCTCCATCCCACCATCATCATCTTCATCCCACCCAACCCAACCTTCACCTTCATCCCACCGTCATCATCATCATCATCTTCATCTTTATCCCATCACCTTCATCTTCATCCCATCATCATCATCATCCTCATCCCACCCAACCTTCATCTTCATCCCACCATCATCATCACCTTCATCCCATCACCATCACCATCATCGTCATCCCACCCAACCCAACCTTCATCTCCATCCCACCATCATCATCATCGTCATCCCACCCAACCCAACCTTCATCATCATCATCATCATCATCTCCATCCCATCATCATCCTCATCCCACCCAACCCAACCTTCATCTCCATCCCATCATCTTCATCCCATCATCATCATCATCTCCATCCCACCCAACCCAACCTTCATCTTCATCCTATCACCATCATCATCATCTTCATCATCATTTCCATCCCATCATTATCATCATCATCTTCATCTCCATCTCATCATCATCATCATCATCACCATCATCATCTCCATCCCACCCAACCCAACCTTCATCTTCATCTTCATCCCACCACCATCATCATCTTCATCATCATCTCCATCCCATCATCATCATCTTCATCCCATCATCATCACCATTTCCATCCCAGCATCATCATCTTCATCACCATCTTCATCCCATCATCATCATCATCTTCATCCCACCATCATCATCATCTTCATCATCATCTTCATCACCATCATCATCTTCATCCCACCCAACCCAACCTTCATCTCCATCCCACCATCATCATCATCATCATCATCCCATCATCACCATCATCATCATCCAACCTTCAGCACCATCATCATCATCATCATCATCATCTTCATCATCACCTTCATCCCATCCAACCCAACCTTCATCATCATCCCACCCAAGGCAACCTTCATCTTCATCCCGTCATCATCATCATCCAACCTTCATCATCATCATCGTCATCATCATCATCTCATCATCATCATCATCATCTTCATCCCACCCAACCCAACCTTCATCTTCATCCCACCATCATCATCATCATCTTCATCATCATCATCATCACCATCATCATCACCTTCATCACCTTTATCCCACCCAACCCAACCTTCATCTCCATCCCATCATCATCATCATCATCTTCATCATCACCTCCATCCCATCATCATCATCATCATCATCATCTCCATCTCGTCATCATCATCATCATCATCCCACCCAACCCAACCTTCATCTTCATCTTCATCCCACCACCATCATCATCTTCATCATCATCCTCATCCTCATCCCCATCCAACCCAACCTTCATCTCCATCCCACCATCATCATCTCCATCCCATCATTATCATCTTCATCATCCAACCTTCATCATCATCATCTTCATCATCATCCCACCCAACCCAACATTCATCTTCATCCCATCATCATCATCATCATCTCCATCCCATCATTATCATCTTCATCATCATCATCATCATCTTCATCTCCATCCCATCATCATCCTCATCCCACCCAACCCAACCTTCACCTCCATCCCATCATCACCATCCTCATCTTCATCCCAGCATCATCATCATCATAATCATCTCCATCTCGTCATCATCATCATCCCAGCATCATCACCTTCATCCCACCATCATCATCATCATCATCTCCATCCCACCATCATCATCATCATCATCTTCATCATCACCTTCATCCCATCCAACCCCACCTTCATCTTCATCCCATCACCATCATCATCTCCATCCCAGCATCATCATCATCATCATCATCATCATCATCTCCATCTCATCATCATCTGCATCCCACCCAACCCAACCTTCATCTTCATCCCACCACCATCATCATCATCTTCATCATCCAACCTTCATCATCATCATCATCATCATCTCCATCCCACCATCATCATCACCTTCATCCCACCCAACCCAACCTTCATCTTCATCCCACCCAACCCAACCTTCATCTTCATCCCAGCATCATCATCATCGTCATTGTCATCCACCCAACTTTCATCACCACCATCATCTTCATCCCACCCAACCCCACCTTCATCTCCATCCCACCATCATCATCATCATCTCCATCCCATCATCATCTTCATCTTCATCCCACCCAACCCAACCTTCATCTCCATCCCACCATCATCATCATCACCATCATCTTCATCCCACCCAACCCCACCTTCATCTCCATCCCACCACCACCATCATCATCTTCATCTTCCTCATCCCCCCCCACCCCGTGACCTTCCTCCCCCTCCTCCCCCTCACCTGTGAGGTCCCGCGAGGGCCGGGGGGCGACGCCCGAGGGGGAGGGGCACCGGGGGGCTGCGGGGGAGGGGACACCGTCAGCGGGGTCACCACGGGGTCATGGGGGGTCACGGGGGGTCAGGGGAGGTCATGGAAGGTCATGGGAGGTCAGGGGAGGTCATGGAAGGTCATGGAAGGTCATGGAAGGTCATGGATGGACATGGAAGGTCACGGAAGGTCATGGATGGACATGGAAGGTCACGGAAGGTCATGGAAGGTCATGGATGGACATGGATGGACATGGAAGGTCATGGAAGGACATGGATGGACATGGAAGGTCATGGATGGACATGGAAGGTCATGGAAGGTCATGGATGGACATGGATGGACATGGAAGGTCATGGATGGACATGGATGGACATGGAAGGTCATGGATGGACATGGATGGACATGGAAGGTCATGGAAGGTCATGGATGGACATGGATGGACATGGATGGACATGGAAGGTCATGGAAGGTCATGGATGGACATGGAAGGTCATGGATGGACATGGAAGGTCACGGAAGGTCATGGAAGGTCATGGATGGACATGGATGGACATGGATGGACATGGATGGACATGGAAGGACATGGATGGACATGGATGGACATGGATGGACATGGATGGACATGGAAGGACATGGATGGACATGGATGGACATGGATGGACATGGATGGACATGGGAGGTCATGGATGGACATGGATGGACATAGGAGGTCATGGATGGACATGGATGGACATGGATGGACATGGAAGGTCCGGGAAGGTCATGGAAGGTCCAAGAAGGTCACAGAAGGCCATGGAAGGTCATAGAAGGTCCCAGAAGGTCCCAGAAGGGCACCAAAGGTCCCAGAAGGTCATGGAAGGTCCCGGAAGGTCATGGAAGGTCCAGGGAGGTCATGGAAGGACCCAGAAGGTCACAGAAGGCCATGGAAGGTCACGGAAGGTCCCAGAAAGTCATGGAAGGCCCCAGAAGATCATGGAAGGTCCAGGAAGGTCACGGAAGATCATGGAAGGTCCAGGAAGGTCATGGAAGGACCCAGAAGGTCATGGAAGGTCCAGGGCGATCGTGCAAGGTCATGGATGGACATGGAAAGTCCTGGAAGGTCCCGGAAAGTCGTGGAAGGACCCAGAAGGTCATGGAAGGCCATAGAAGGTCCTGGAAGGTCCCAGAAGGACACCAAAGGTCCCGGAAGGTCATGAGAGGTCATGGAAGGTCATAGGAGGTCCCAGAAGTCCCAGAAAGACACCAAAGGTCCCGGAAGGTCATGGAAGGTCACGGAAGGTCCCAGAAAGTCATGGAAGGTCCAGGAAAGTCATGAAAGGTCCGGGAAGGTCATGAAAGGTCCCAGAAGGTCCCGGAAGGTCATGGAAGGTCACGGAAGGTGCCAAAAAGTCATGGAAGGTCCAGGAAGGTCCCGGAAGGTCCCGGAAGGTCCCAGGTGCCTCCCCTCCCCCCGTGCCCCAACTCACGGCAGCTCCGCCCCCCGGGGCAGGTCCCGTGTCCGGTTTTGCCGTGTCCGGTGTCCGAGTGTCCACTGTCCGAGTGTCCGGTGTCCGTGTGTCCGGTGTCCGAGTGTCCGGAGCCGGCGCAGAGGCCGCAGGTTTGGTTGCGGTGCCGGCCCCCCACGGCGATGGCCACCGAGGGGCCCCAGGTGGCCACGTGGAGGTCAGGGGTCACCAGCAGCAGGGCGGGGCCGGGCGTGGGGGCGGGGCCGGGCGTGGGGGCGGGGCCGACGCAGGCGGAGCCGTCGGGGAGGCACCAGGGGAGGGGGAGGGGCGTCCCGTCCAGCTGGGGGGGGGGAGGGGAGGGGGGAGGGGAGGGAGGGGTCAGAGCCTTCGTCGTCGTTATCAGCCAACTTTCATCGTCATTGTCATCGTCATCATCATCCAACCTTCATCTTCATCCAACCTTCATCTTCATCATCATCTTCATCATCATCCACCCAACCTTCATCATCATCCAACTTTCATCATCATCATCACCTTCATCTTCATCATCACCATCAGCATCATCATCCAGCCTTTATCATCATCATCATCATCGTCTCCATCCTCATCATCATCCAACTTTCATCATCATCGTCATCATCTTCATCATCATCATCCTCCAACCTTCATCATCACCATCATCATCATTGTCATCATCATCCAACCTTCATCATCACCCAACCTTCATCATCTTCATCATCATCATCCATCCAACCTCCATCTTCATCATCAAACCATCATCATCGTCATCCTCCAACCTTCATCATCATCATCATCTTCATCATCATCCAACCTTCATCTTCATCCTCCCACCTTCATCCCCTCCCCCTCCCTTTACCCCTCCCCCTCCCCTGTGCCCCTCCCCCTCCCCTTTGCCCCTCCCCCTCCCTTTTGCCCCTCCCCCTCCCCTTTGCTCCTCCCCCTCCCTTTGCCCCTCCCCCCTTTACCCCTCCCCTCCCTTTGCCCCTCCCCCTCCCCTTTGCCCCTCCCCCCATGGCCCCTCCCCTCCCCTTTGCCCCTCCCCTCCCCTTTACCCCTCCCCCCCTTTGCCCCTCCCCTCCCCTTTGCCCCTCCCCCTCCCATGGCCCCTCCCCCTCCCCTTTGCCCCTCCCCCCTTCACCCCTCCCCTCCCCTTTGCCCCTCCCCCTCACCTGTGCCCCTCCCCCTCACCTGTGCCCCTCCCCCTCCGAGGTCCCAGCGGTGCGGTCCCGCCGTCACCGTCACCGTCACCATCCTCGCCCCTCCCCCCACCGTCACCTCGAAGGGGGGAGGGGCGGGGGGCGGGGCCTCCCCCTCCCCCCCCTCACCGCTGGGGGAGGGGCAGCTGCGCGCCAGCAGCAGGGCGGGGCAGCCCCGGCCACGCCCCCTCCGGCCACGCCCCCTCCGGCCACGCCCCCTCCGGCCACGCCCCCTCCGCCCCCTCGAAGGTGACGAAGTTTCGGGGCCCCACCCGGCAGGTGAGGGGGGGAGGGGGAGGGGAGGGAGGGGAGAGGGGAGGGGGTGGGGGAGGGGCAGGGGTGGGGGAGGGGAGACCTGGGGGTGAAGAGAGAGAGAGAGAGGGGGGGGAGGGGAGTTGGGGGGCGGGGCCACAGAGGGGGGTGGGAGACACCCCGGAGGCCCCGCCCCCCACACCTGGGACACACCTGGGGCAGGTGACACACCTGGGGACCACCTGGGGACACACCTGGAGACACCATCCCCACCTGTCCCCTCCACCCCCTCCTGTCCCACCTGCCCCAGGTGTCTCACCTGTCCCACCTGTCCCACCTGTCCCCTCCATCCCCTCCATCCCCACCTGTCCCTCACCTGTCCCCTCCACCCCCCCCTGTCCCACCTGTCCCCTCCATCCCCCCCTGTCCCCAGTGTCTCACCTGAGCAGGTACCTGCGCAGGCCCCGCAGAGCCTCACCTGTCCCCTCCACCCTCACCTGTCCCACCTGTCCCCTCCATCCCCACCCATCCCCACCTGTCCCAGGTGTCTCACCTGTCCCTCACCTGTCCCACCTGTCCCTCACCTCTCCCCTGCATCCCCACCTGTCCCACCTGTCCCCTCCACCCTCACCTGTCCCCTCCATCCCTCACCTGTCCCGGTGTCTCACCTGAGCAGGTACCTGTGCAGGCCCCGCAGAGCCTCACCTGTCCCCTCCACCCTCACCTGTCCCACCTGTCCCACCTGTCCCACCTGTCCCCTCCATCCCCACCTGTCCCACCTGTCCCACCTGTCCCTCACCTGTCCCTCACCTGTCCCTCACCTGTCCCACCTGTCCCACCTGTCCCACCTGTCCCCTCCACCCTCACCTGTCCCCCCTGTCCTGGTGTCTCACCTGAGCAGGTACCCGCGCAGGCCCCGCAGAGCCTCACCTGTCCCCCCTGTCCCCCTCCATCCCCCCCTGTCCCCAGTGTCTCACCTGAGCAGGTACCTGTGCAGGCCCCGCAGAGCCTCACCTGTCCCCTCCACCCTCACCTGTCCCACCTGTCCCCTCCATCTCACCCATCCCCACCTGTCCCACCTGTCTCACCTGTTCCTCACCTGTCCCCTCCATCCCACCTGTCCCCCCCACCCTCACCTGTCCCGGTGTCTCACCTGAGCAGGTACCTGCGCAGGCCCCGCAGAGCCTCACCTGTCCCCCCCACCCTCACCTGTCCCACCTGTCCCCTCCATCCCTCACCTGTCCCACCTGTCCCACCCCTCCCCACCTGTCCCACCTGTCCCTCACCTGTCCCACCTGTCCCCCCCCTCACCTGTCCCAGGTGTCTCACCTGTGCAGGTACCTGCGCAGGCCCCGCAGAGCCTCACCTGTCCCCTCCTGTCTCACCTGTCCCCCCCCCCTCACCTGTCCCGGTGTCTCACCTGTGCAGGTACCCGCGCAGGCCCCGCAGAGCGTCTCCGCCTCCGTCGCCGCCGCGGTGACGGTCACGGCGCCGTCCCCTGCCAGGCTCACCTGCAGCCGCCCCGCCCACAGGCGCACCTGGCGCTGCCCCCCCCCGCCGCTCCACCCGCACCTGCCCGGGGCCACGCCCCAGCACCTGCGGCAGCCGCGCCGGGCGGCCCCACACCTGCGGGACGGGGGGGGGGGGACACCTGGTCAGGGGGGCACACCTGGGGAGGGGGGACACACCTGGGGAGGGGGGACACACCTGGGGCAGGTAACACACACCTGGGGCAGGTAACACACACCTGGGGACGGGGGGGGGGGACACACCTGGTCAGGGGGACACACCTGGGACAGGTAACACACACCTGGGGCAGGTAACACACACCTGGGGCAGGTAACACACACCTGGTCAGGGGGGACACACCTGGGGCAGGTGAGGGGGACACACCTGGGGAGGGGGGACACACCTGGGACAGGGAACACACACCTGGGACAGGTGAGGGGGGACACACCTGGGACAGGGAACACACACCTGGGACAGGTGAGGGGGGACACACCTGGGGAGGGGGGACACACCTGGGACAGGTAACACACACCTGGGGAGGGGGGGACACACCTGGGACAGGTAACACACACCTGGGACAGACCTGGGACACACCTGGGACAGGGGACACACATCTCAGACACACCTGGGACACACCTGGGACACACCTGGGACAGGTAACACACACCTGGGACACACCTGGGACACACCTGGGACACACCTGGGACAGGTAACACACACCTGGGACACACCTGGGACAGGTAACACACACCTGGGACACACCTGGGACACACCTGGGACACACCTGGGGGACACACACACCTGGGACAGGGGACACACATCTCAAACACACCTGGGACACACCTGGGACAGGTAACACACACCTGGGGGACACACACCTGGGACACACCTGGGACAGGTAACACACACCTGGGACACACCTGGGACACACCTGGGACAGGTAACACACACCTGGGACACACCTGGGACAGGTAACACACACCTGGGACACACCTGGGACAGGTAACACACATCTCAGACACACCTGGGACACACCTGGGACAGGGGACACACCTGGGACACACCTGGGACAGGTAACACACATCTCAGACACACCTGGGACACACCTGGGACAGGGGACACACACCTGGGGACACACCTGGGCACAGGTAACACACACCTGGGACAGGTAACACACACCTGGGGGACACACACACCTGGGACACCCCCCCCAAGGCCAGGTACCCCCCCCTACCTGTGCCCAGGTGACTCACCCTGGCCAGCGTCCCCTCCCCGCGCCGCAGCTCCACCTGGATCCCGTCCCCCGCCACCGTCACCCGCTCGAAGGTGGCCCCGGGGCCGCCGCCCACCCGGCCCGAGGCCCACACCTGGACGGCAGGTGGGCCCCGCCCCCCGCCCCCCCCGCAGGTGCGCAGCAGGGGGCAGGTGAGGGGGGGGAGGGGGCGGCTCCGCCCGTCGAAGGCCCGGAAGCGCCCCCGGCCCGGCAGGTGGCACACGAGGGGCGGGGCCCGCGCGCAGGTGGGGCCACGCCCACCAGGGCAGGTGGGGCCCGGCGGGCAGGGGAGGTCCTGGCAGGTGTGTCCAGGTGGGCAGGTGAGGTCCTGGCAGGTTGGTGTGACGGGGACACACCTGGGCGTGGTTCCCAACACCTGACAGGTGTGTCCAGGTGGGCAGGTGAGGTCCTGGCAGGTCAGAGCTCTGGGGACACACCTGGGCGTGGTTCTGTCCATCTGACAGGTGTGTCCAGGTGGGCAGGTGAGGTCCTGGCAGGTCAGAGCTCTGGGGACACACCTGGGCGTGGCTCTGTCCATTGTACAGGTGTGTCCAGGTGGGCAGGTGAGGTCCTGGCAGGTCAGAGCTCTGGGGACACACCTGGGCGTGGTTCCCAACACCTGACAGGTGTGTCCAGGTGGGCAGGTGAGGTCCTGGCAGGTTGGTGTGACAGGGACACACCTGGGCGTGGTTCTGTCCATCCTACAGGTGTGTCCAGGTGGGCAGGTGAGGTCCTGGCAGGTCAGAGCTCTGGGTACACACCTGGGCGTGGTTCTGTCCATTGTACAGGTGTGTCCAGGTGGGCAGGTGAGGTCCTGGCAGGTCAGAGCTCTGGGGACACACCTAGGCGTGGTTCCCAACACCTGACAGGTGTGTCCAGGTGGGCAGGTGAGGTCCTGGCAGGTTGGTGTGACAGGGACACACCTGGGCGTGGTTCTGTCCATCCTACAGGTGTGTCCAGGTGGGCAGGTGAGGTCCTGGCAGGTCAGAGCTCTGGGGACACACCTGGGCGTGGTTCCCAACACCTGACAGGTGTGTCCAGGTGGGCAGGTGAGGTCCTGGCAGGTGGGTGTGACAGGGACACACCTGGGCGTGGTTTTCTCCATCCGACAGGTGTGTCCAGGTGGGCAGGTGAGGTCCTGGCAGGTGGGTGTGACAGGGACACACCTGGGGGTGGTTCTGTCCATCCTACAGGTGTGTCCAGGTGGGCAGGTGAGGTCCTGCAGGTTGGTGTGACAGGGACACACCTGGGCGTGGTTTTCTCCATCCTACAGGTGTGTCCAGGTGGGCAGGTGAGGTCCTGGCAGGTGGGTGTGACAGGGACACACCTGGGCGTGGTTCTGTCCATTGTACAGGTGTGTCCAGGAGGGCAGGTGAGGTCCTGGCAGGTCAGAGCCCTGGGGACACACCTGGGCCACGCCCCCGTGCCCCTGCAGGTGTGCCCGGGCGGGCAGGTGACGTCGGCGCAGGTGAGGGCGGGGGGCAGGTCCCGGGCCCGGCGGAGGCACCGCGGCCGCCCCCGCAGCAGGACACAGGTGGGGGCGGGGCGGGCACACCTGGGGTGACCACTGACCACCTGGCAGGAGCTGCCCTGGGGACACTGGACACGGTCACAGGATGGTCGGTGATGGACACACCTGGGGTGACCACTGACCACCTGGCAGGAGGTGTCCTGGGGGCAGTGGAGGTCACTGCAGGAGGGTCTCCTGATGGATGTCTGGAACTGGACACACCTTGGGTGACCACTGACCATCTGGCACGAGCTGCCCTTGGGACACTGGACATGGTCACAGGTTGGTTGGTGATGGACACAGCGGGGTTGGCCATTGGTCACTCTACAGGTGGTCCCCTGGGGACAGTGGAGGTCACTGCAGGAGGGTCTCCTGATGGACACCTTGGTCTGGACACACTTTGGCCAACCACTGACCACGTCACACGTGGAGCCCTTGGGACACTGGACATGGTCACAGGTTGGTTGGTGATGGACACACTGCGGCCACCCATCGGTCACTCTACAGGTGGTCCCCTGGGGACAGTGGAGGTCACTGCAGGAGGGTCTCCTGGTGGACGTCTGGGTCTGGACACACCTTGGGTGACCACTGACCATCTGGCACGAGCTGCCCTTGGGACACTGGACATTGTCACAAGACGGCTGATGATGGACACACTGAGGCCACTCCCGGACCATCTGACACTTGGTGCCCTGGGGGGCAGTGGAGGTCACTGCAGGAGGGTCTCCTTGAGGTCATCTTGGTCTGGACACACCTTGGGTGCCCGTCCACCACCTGACATGAGCTGCCCTTGGGACACTGGACATTGTCACACGAGGGCAGGTCATGGACACAGTGGGGCCACCCATCGGTCACTCTACAGGATGTCCCTTGGGGACAGTGGAGGTCACTGCAGGAGGGTCTCCTTGGGGTCACCTTGGTCTGGACACACTTTGGCCAACCGCTGACCACGTGACACGTGGAGCCCTTGGGACACTGGACATCGTCACAGGTTGGTTGGTGATGGACACACTGAGGCCACCCATCGGTCACCTGGCACTTGGTGCCCTGGGGACAGTGGAGGTCACTGCAGGAGGGTCTCCTGATGGACGTCTGGGTCTGGACACACCTTGGGTGACCACTGACCATCTGGCACGAGCTGCCCTTGGGACACTGGAGGTCATCACAAGATGGTTGGTGATGGACACACCGAGGCCACCCATTGGTCACCTGGCACGAGGTGTCCTGGGGACAGTGGACGTCCTGGCAAGAAGGTCTCCTGATGGACGTCTGGAACTGGACACACCTTGGGTGACCACTGACCATCTGGCACGAGCTGCCCTTGGGACACTGGACATGGTCACAGGTTGGTTGGTGATGGACACAGCGCGGTTGGCCATTGGTCACTCTACAGGTGGTCCCTTGGGGACAGTGGAGGTCACTGCAGGAGGGTCTCCTGATGGACGTCTGGGACTGGACACACTTTGGCCAACCCTTGACCACTTGACATGTGGAACCCTTGGGACACTGGACACTGTCACAGGATGGTTGGTGATGGACACACTGAGGCCACCCATCGGTCACTCTACAGGATGTCCCCTGGGGACAGTGGAGGTCACTGCAGGTGGGCCTCTTGATGGACGTCTGGGTCTGGACACACCTTGGGTGACCACTGACCACATGACACGTGGAGCCCTTGGGACACTGGACATCATTACACGAGGACGGGTCATGGACACACCTTGGCCACCCATCGGTCACCTGGCACTTGGTGTCCTGGGGACAGTGGACATCATGGCAAGAAGGTCTCCTGATGGACGTCTGGCTCTGGACACACTTTGGCCAACCACTGACCACTTGACACGAGCTGCCCTTGGGACACTGGACGTCACCACAGGTTGGTTGGTGATGGACACAGTGGGGTTGGCCATTGGTCACCTGGCACTTGGTGCCCTGGGGACAGTGGAGGTCACGGCAGGAGGGTCTCCTGGTGGACATCTTGATCTGGACACACCTTGGGTGACCACTGACCATCTGGCACGAGCTGGTCTTGGGACACTGGACATCGTCACACGAGGGCAGGTCATGGACACACTGAGGCCACCCATCGGTCACGTGACACGTGGAGCCCTCAGGACAATGGACATCACGGCAAGAAGGTCTCCTGATGGACGTCTGGGACTGGACACACTTTGGCCAACCCTTGACCATCTGGCACATGGAGCCCTTGGGACACTGGACATTGTCACACGAGGGCAGGTCATGGACACACCGAGGTTGACCATCGGTCACCTGACACGTGGAGCCCTGGGGACAGTGGAGGTCACTGCAGGAGGGTCTCCTTGGGGTCATCTTGGTCTGGACACACTTTGGCCAATCGTTGACCACGTGACACGTGGAGCCCTTGGGACACTGGACGTCATCACAGGTTGGTTGGTGATGGACACACTGAGGCCACTCCTGGACCATCTGACACTTGGTGCCCTGGGGACAGTGGAGGTCACTGCAGGAGGGTCTCCTGGTGGACACCTTGGTCTGGACACACTTTGGCCAATCGTTGACCAGGTGACACGTGGAGCCCTTGGGACACTGGACATTGTCACACGAGGGTGGGTCATGGACACACCGAGGCCACCCATCGGTCACCTGGCACTTGGTGCCCTGGGGACAGTGGAGGTCACTGCAGGAGGGTCTCCTTGGGGTCACCTTGGTCTGGACACACCTTGGGTGACCACTGACCATCTGGCACGAGCTGCCCTTGGGACACTGGACATCCTGGCAGGTTGGTTGGTGATGGACACACCGAGGCCATCCATTGGTCATCTGGCACTTGGTGCCCTGGGGACAGTGGAGGTCACTGCAGGAGGGTCTCCTGATGGACATCTTGGTCTGGACACACCTTGGGTGCCCGTCCACCACCTGACATGAGCTGCCCTTGGGACACTGGACATTGTCACACGAGGGCAGGTCATGGACACACCGCGGCCACCCATCGGTCACTCTACAGGATGTCCCCTGGGGACAGTGGAGGTCACTGCAGGAGGGTCTCCTGATGGACACCTTGGTCTGGACACACCTTGGGTGACCACTGACCATCTGGCACGAGCTGCCCTTGGGACACTGGACATCCTGGCAGGTTGGTTGGTGATGGACACACTGAGGCCACCCACTGGTCATCTTACAGGATGTCCCCTGGGGACAGTGGAGGTCACTGCAGGAGGGTCTCCTGGTGGACATCTGGGTCTGGACACACCTTGGGTGACCACTGACCACTTGACACGTGGAGCCCTTGGGACACTGGACATCCTGGCAGGTTGGTTGGTGATGGACACAGCGGGGCCACCCATCGGTCACCTGACACTTGGTGCCCTGGGGACAGTGGAGGTCACTGCAGGAGGGTCTCCTGATGGACACTTTGGTCTGGACACACTTTGGCCAACCCTTGACCACGTGACACGTGGAGCCCTTGGGACACTGGACATCTTGACATGAGGGCGGGTCATGGACACACTGAGGTTGGCCACTGGTCATCTTACAGGATGTCCCTTGGGGACAGTGGAGGTCACTGCAGGAGGGTCTCCTTGAGGTCATCTTGGTCTGGACACACCTTGGGTGACCACTGACCATCTGGCACGAGCTGCCCTTGGGACACTGGACATCGTCACACGAGGGCAGGTCATGGACACACTGAGGCCACCCATCGGTCACGTGACACGTGGAGCCCTCAGGACAATGGACATCACGGCAAGAAGGTCTCCTGATGGACGTCTGGGACTGGACACACTTTGGCCAACCACTGACCATCTGGCACATGGAGCCCTTGGGACACTGGACATTGTCACACGAGGGCAGGTCATGGACACACCGAGGTTGACCATCGGTCACCTGACACGTGGAGCCCTGGGGACAGTGGAGGTCACTGCAGGAGGGTCTCCTTGGGGTCATCTTGGTCTGGACACACTTTGGCCAATCGTTGACCACGTGACACGTGGAGCCCTTGGGACACTGGACGTCATCACAGGTTGGTTGGTGATGGACACACTGAGGCCACTCCTGGACCATCTGACACTTGGTGCCCTGGGGACAGTGGAGGTCACTGCAGGAGGGTCTCCTGGTGGACACCTTGGTCTGGACACACTTTGGCCAATCGTTGACCAGGTGACACGTGGAGCCCTTGGGACACTGGACATTGTCACACGAGGGTGGGTCATGGACACACCGAGGCCACCCATTGGTCACCTGGCACTTGGTGCCCTGGGGACAGTGGAGGTCACTGCAGGAGGGTCTCCTTGGGGACATCTTGGTCTGGACACACCTTGGGTGACCACTGACCATCTGGCACGAGCTGCCCTTGGGACACTGGACATCCTGGCAGGTTGGTTGGTGATGGACACACTGAGGCCACCCATCGGTCACCTTACAGGACGTCCCTTGGGGACAGTGGAGGTCACTGCAGGAGGGTCTCCTGATGGACGTCTGGGTCTGGACACACTTCGGCCAACCCTTGACCACTTGACACGTGGAGCCCTTGGGACACTGGACATCCTGACACGAGGGCAGGTCATGGACACAGCGGGGCCACCCATCGGTCACCTGGCACGAGGTGTCCTTGGGACAGTGGAGGTCATGGCAAGAAGGTCTCCTGATGGACGTCTGGGTCTGGACACACTTTGGCCAACCACTGACCACTTGACACGTGGAGCCCTTGGGACACTGGACGTTGTCACACGAGGGCAGGTCATGGACACACTGAGGTTGACCACTGGTCATCTTACAGGATGTCCCTTGAGGACAGTGGAGGTCACTGCAGGAGGGTCTCCTTGAGGTCATCTTGGTCTGGACACACCTTGGGTGCCCGTCCACCACCTGACATGAGCTGCCCTTGGGACACTGGACATTGTCACACGAGGGCAGGTCATGGACACAGCGGGGCCACCCATCGGTCACTCTACAGGTGGTCCCTTGGGGACAGTGGAGGTCACTGCAGGAGGGTCTCCTGATGGACACCTTGGTCTGGACACACCTTGGCCAATCGTTGACCAGGTGACACGTGGAGCCCTTGGGACACTGGACATCGTCACACGAGGGCGGGTCATGGACACACTTTGGCCACCCATTGGTCACCTGGCACGAGGTGTCCTTGGGACAGTGGAGGTCACTGCAGGTGGGCCTCTTGATGGACATCTTGGTCTGGACACACCTTGGGTGACCACTGACCATCTGGCACGAGCTGCCCTTGGGACACTGGACATCCTGACACGAGGGCAGGTCATGGACACACTTTGGCCACCCATCGGTCACCTGGCACTTGGTGCCCTGGGGACAGTGGAGGTCACTGCAGGAGGGTCTCCTTGGGGTCATCTTGGTCTGGACACACCTTGGCCACCCATCGGTCACCTGACACGACGTCCCCGGGGGACACCCGGGACACTCCGCCCCGGCCACGCCCCGCCGGCGCCGCCGGAAGCAGCCAATCAGGGCGCAGGAAGGGGCGGGGACACAGCGGGGGGTCCCGTCGGCCATCTTGCATCTGGTGCCCTCACCGCATTGGACGTTGAGACAGGAAGGGGCGGGGACACATTTGGGCATCCCGGCGGCCATCTTGCATCTGGTGCCCTCACCGCATTGGACGCCCAGACAGGAAGGGGCGGGGACACAGCGGGGCCACCCGGCGGCCATCTTGCATCTGGTGCCTTCACCGCATTGGACGTTGAGACAGGAAGGGGCGGGGACACATTTGGGCATCCCGGCGGCCATCTTGCATCTGGTGCCTTCACCGCATTGGACACCCAGACAGGAAGGGGCGGGGACACATCTGGGGGTCCCGGCGGCCATCTTGCATCTGGTGCCTTCACCGCATTGGACGTTGAGACAGGAAGGGGCGGGGACGCAGCGGGGCCACCCGGCGGCCATCTTGCATCTGGTGCCTTCACCACATTGGACGCCCAGACAGGAAGGGGCGGAGACACAGCGGGGCCAGCCGTCGGCCATCTTGCATCTGGTGCCCTCACGGCATTGGACGCCGGCACAGGAAGGGGCGGGGACGCAGCGGGGCCAGCCGTCGGCCATCTTGCAGGCGGTGCCCTCGCGGCACCAGACGTTGGCGCACGAGGCCAGAGGGACACATTTGGGCCCCAGGTCGGTGACCTGGCAGGTGCTGCCGGCGCCGCAGCCGCGCCCCGGGCAGCCGCTCCAGAGCCGGGGGTCGGCACCTGGAAGGCGGGGATTTCGGGGGGAAATGGGGGGTTTTGGGGGGAAATGGGGGAGATTTTGGGGGGAAATGGGGGATTTTGGGGGAAATGGGGGATTTTGGGGGGAATGGGGAATTTTAGGAAAGAAAAGGAAAATTTGGGGGGGGAATGGGGGATTTTGGGGGAAAATGGGGCGTTTTGGGGAAGAAAAAGGAAATTTGAGGGGGAAATGGGGGATTTTGGGGGAAATGGGGGATTTTGGGGGAGAAAAAGGAAATTTGGGGAGGAAATGGGGGATTTGGGGGGGAAATTTGGGGGGATTTGGGGGGAAATTTGGGGGGATTTTGGGGAAATGGGGATTTGGAGGAAGAAAAGGGAAATTTGGGGGGAAGAAAAGGGAAATTTGGGGGAAATGGGGGATTTTGGGGAAAATGGGGGATTTTGGGGAAGAAAAAGGAAATTTTGGGGGGAAATGGGGGATTTTGGGGGGGAAATGGGGGATTTGGAGGAAGAAAAGGGAAATTTGGGGGGAAAAGGGGGGTTTTGGGGGGAAATGGGGGATTTTGGGGGGAAATGGGGGATTTTGGGGAACATGGGGGTTTTTGGGGAAGAAAAGGGAGATTTTGGGGGAAGAAAAGGGAAATTTGGGGGGGAAATGGGGGATTATGGGAAAGAAAAAGGAAATTTGGGGGGAAATGGGGGATTTTTGGAGAGAATGGGGGATTTTGAGAGGGAAATGGGGGATTTTGGGGGGAAATGGGGGATTTTGGGGAAGAAAAGGGAGATTTTAGGATGAAAGGGGGAATTTGGGGGGAAATGGGGGGTTTGGGGAAGGAAATGGGGGATTTTAGGGGGCTCGGAAGGGGGAAATGGGGGATTTGGGGGAAGAAAAGAGATTTTTTGGGGGGGGGGAAATGGAGGATATGGGTTTGGAAATGAGGAATTTGGGAGTAGAAATTGGGAATTTGGGGCTGGAAAAGTAGGATTTGGAACTGGAAATGGGGAATTTGGGGCTGGAAATGAAGAATTTGGGAACAGAAATGAGGAATTTGGGGCTGGAAATGAGGAATTTGGGGCTGGGAATGAGGAATTTGGGGCTGGAAATGAGGAATTTGGGAGTAGAAATTGGAAATTTGGGGCTGGAAATGAGGAATTTGGGTCAGAAATGCTGGATTTGGGGCTGGAAATTCGGGATTTGGGTCAGAAATGCTGGATTTGGGAGTAGAAATGAGGAATTTGGGGCTGGAAATGAGGAATTTGGGGCCGGGAAGGAGCCGGGAGGGGGTGGGGCGGGCGGATCCGGGTGTGGGGGGAGGGCAGGGGAGGGGGAGGGGAGGGGGAGGGGCGGGATTTTATTTTTTTGGGGTGGGAAAAAGCGAATTTTGGGAACTCACGGCACTGGAGCAGCAGAGACGCCCAGAGCAGGAACCGCCGGGGGGGGCCCATCTGGGGGGGGGAGGGGCGTGAGACCCCCCGAAAATTAAGGGGGACCCTCCCAAAAATTAAGGGGGATCCTCCGACCCCCCAAAAATTAGGGAGACTCTCCCAAAATTAAGGGGGACCCTCCTGATCACCCCAAAATTAAGGGGGACACTCCGACCCCCCCAAAAATTAAGGGGACCCCCCAAAAATTAAGGGGACACTCCCGACACCCCCAAAATTAAGAGGGACCCTCCCAATCACCCCAAAATTAAGGGAACCCCCCAAAAATTAAGGGGAACCCCCCGATCCCCCCAAGATTAAGGGGGACCCTCCTGACCCCCCCAAAAATTAAGGGGGACCCCCCAACCCCCCAGAAATTAAGGGGACCCCCCAAAAATTAAGGGGACCCCCCCAAAATTAAGGAGGACCCTCCGATCCCCCAAAATTAAGGGGAACTCTCCCGACCCCCCCCAAAAATTAAGGAGACCCCCCCAAAATTAAAGGGAACCCCTCGACCCCCCCAAAATTAAGGGGGACCCTCCCAATCCCCCCAAAAAATTAAGGGAACCCCCCAAAATTAAGGGGACCCTCCCGACCCCCCCAAAATTAAGGGGACCATCCCAACCACCCAAAAATTAAGGGGGACCCCCCAAAATTAAGGGGGACCCCCCCAAAATTAAGGGGACCCTCCCGACCCCCCCCAAAATTAAGGGGACCCTCCGACCCCCCCAAAATTAAGGGGAACCCTCCCGACCCCCCAAAAAATAAGGGAGACCCCCCCAAAATTAAGGGGGACTCTCGGACCCCCCCAAAATTAAGGGGAACCCTCCCGACCCCCCAAAAAATAAGGGAGACCCCCCAAAATTAAGCGGGACCCTCCCGACCCCCGAATAATTAAGGGGACCCCCCAAAATTAAGGGTGACCCCCCCGACCCCCCCAAAAAATTAAGGGGACACTCCCGACCCCCCAAAAAATTAAGCGGACCCTCCCAACACCCCACAAATTAAGGGGGACCCTCCCGACCCCCCCAAAATTAAAGGGAACCCCTCGACCCCCCAAAAATTAAGGGGACCCCCCAAAAATTAAGGGGACCCCCCAAAATTAAGGGGGACCCTCCCGACCCC
>NW_026138320.1:0-31769 GCF_025592945.1 Manacus candei
CCATAAGTCACATGACAATCCCGTATACAACACGGCGATCACGCCCCCTTTATGGGCGTGGTCTATGTTTGGTCACGCCCCCTTCGGTTCGTGGCCGCGCCCCCCAGCCCCGTTTCGCGGCGGGTGGCGCCCCCTGGCGGGTGGGAGGGGGAAGGAGGAGGGAGGATTTTGGGGGGTCCCGGGGGAGTCTTTGGGGGTCGCGGGGGGCTCCGGCCCCCCCCCGCATGGCCCCAGGGCACCCCAAATGGCCCCGAGACCTGTCTAAATGACCCCAGAACCCCTAGAAATGACCCTTAGGACCCTCTAGGAGACCTCAAGTGCCCCCCAAATGACCACAAGGCACCCAAAATGACCCCAAGACTCCCCCAAATGACCCCAGAACCCCTAGAAATGACCCTGGGGACCCTCTGGGGGACCCCTGCGCCCCCAGAATGCCCCCGGGGCACCCCAAATGGCCCCGAGACCCGTCCAAAGGACCCCTGAACCCCTAGAAATGATCCTTAGGACCCTCTAGGACACCCCAAGACCCCCCCAAATGACCCCAAGGCACCCAAAATGGCCCCAAGACCTGTCCAGATGTCCGCAGAACCACTAGAAATGACCCTTTTCCCACTCTTTTCCCCCCTCACATTTTTCAGTCTTTTCCCCTCACGTTTTTCACCTTTTTCCCCTCAGGTTTTCTGTCCTTTTTTCTCTCAGATTTCTTGTCCTTTTCCCCCTCACGTTCCCGCCATTTTCCCCCTCACGTTTCCCGCCCTTTCCCCCTCACGTTTCCCCCCTTTTCCCCTCACATTTCCCACCATTTTCCCCTCACATTTCCCACCCTTTTTCCCTCACATTTCCTGCCCTTTTCCCCTCACATTTTCCACCATTTCCCCCTCACATTTCCCACCCTTTTCCCTCCCATTCCCCCCCTTTTCCCAGACTGAGCTGGAGCAGGAACAACTTTATTGGGGTCAGTGCTGGAGGGGGGTAGTTTTGGGGTCCAGGGGGGCAGTTTTGGGGCTGTAACTTTGCAGTTGGCAGTTTGGGGGCAGTTTGGGGGCAGTTAGTGGGCTACTATTGGGCAGTTTTGGGGCTATAATGGAGCAGTTTGGGGACAGTTTTGGGGCTATAATTTGGCAGTTTGGGGGCAGTTTTGGGGCTATAATTTGGCAGTTTTGGGGCTATAATTTGGCAGTTTGGGGGCAGTTTTGGGGCTATAATTTGGCAGTTTGGGGGCAGCTTTGGGGTTACAATGGGGCAGTTATTTGGCAGTTTTGGGGCAGTTATTTGGCAGTTTGGGGGCAGTTTTGGGGCTACAATGGGGCAGTTATTTGGCACTTTTGGGGCAATAATTTGGCAGTTTTGGGGGCAGTTATTTGGCAGTTTGGGGGCAGCTTTGGGGCTACAACGGGGCAGTTATTTGGCACTTTTGGGGCTACAATGGGGCAGTTATTTGGCACTTTTGGGGCAATAATTTGGCAGTTTTGGGGGCAGTTATTTGGCAGTTTGGGGGCAGCTTTGGGGCTACAACGGGGCAGTTATTTGGCAGTTTGGGGGCAGTTATTTGGCAGTTTGGGGGCAGTTATTTGGCAGTTTTGGGGCAGTTTCAGGGCTATAATTTTGCAGCTGCGGGGCGGGGGTGTCTCAGAAGTGGACGTAGGACAGGACGACGTCGCCGTCGATCTCCAGCGTGTCCACGTGCGGCCCCGCCGGGACCCGGTGGTTGTAGTCGAAGAGGGGCTGCCCCTCCACGAACACCTTGAACCGATGGTTCCCGCAGCGGATCGACAGCTGGCACGGGGGGGACACGGGGGGAATCACACACGGAACCCCCAAACACCTCCCCACGGCCCCCCAGGGCCCCCCTCCAGTAACCCAACCCAAAACTCAACCAAATGACCCCGGAACCCCTAGAAATGACCCTTGGGACCCTCTAGGAGACCCCAAGACCCCCCCAAATGACCCCAAGGCACCCAAAATGACCCCAAGACCTGTCCAAATGACCCCAGAACCCCTAGAAATGACCCTTAGGACCCTCTAGGAGACCCCAAGACCCCCCCAAATGACCCCAAGGCACCCAAAATGACCCCAAGACTCCCCCAAATGACCCCAGAACCCCTAGAAATTACCATTAGGACCCTCTAGGAGACCCCAAGACCTGTCCAAATGACCCCAGAACCCCTAGAAATGACCCTTAGGACCCTCTAGGAGACCCCAAGACCCCCCCAAATGACCCCAGAACCCCTAGCAATGACCCTTAGGACCCTCTGGGAGACCCCAAGACCCCCCCAAATGACCCCAAGGCACCCAAAATGACCCCAAGACTCCCCCAAATGACCCCAGAACCCCTAGAAATGACCCTTAGGACCCTCTAGGAGACCCGAAGACCCCCCCAAATGACCCCAAGGCACCCAAAATGACCCCAAGACTCCCCCAAATGACCCCAGAACCCCTAGAAATTACCAGTAGGACCCTCTAGGAGACCCCAAGACCCCCCCAAATGACCCCAGAACACCTAGAAATGACCCTTAGGACCCTCTAGGAGACCCCAAGACCCCCCCAAATGACCCCAAGGCACCCAAAATGACCCCAAGACCTGTCCAAATGACCCCAGAACCCCTAGAAATGACCCTTAGGACCCTCTGGGAGACCCCAAGACCCCCCCAAATGACCCCAAGGCACCCAAAATGACCCCAAGACTCCCCCAAATGACCCCAGAACCCCTAGAAATTACCATTAGGACCCTCTAGGAGACCCCAAGACTCCCCCAAATGACCCCAGAACCCCTAGCAATGACCCTTAGGACCCTCTGGGAGACCCCAAGACCCCCCCAAATGACCCCAAGGCACCCAAAATGACCCCAAGACTCCCCCAAATGACCCCAGAACCCCTAGCAATGACCCTTGGGAGACCCCAACTTACCCCAACCGACTTACTCCAGTAACCCAACCCAACTCTCCCCTGTCCCCCCTCCCAGGACCCCAAATCTCCCCTCTGTGTCCCCCCCAAACCCCCTCAAACCCCCCTGTGTCCCCCCCAGGAGCCCTCAAACCCCCCCCAAACCCCGCTGTGTCCCCCCCCCAGCCCCCCAAAAGCGCCCCCAACGCCCCCCCCCAGCTCACATCGAAGTAGCGGCCGCGCTGGAAGGGGTTGTGGGGCACGTCCCTCTCCTCCTGCCCCCAGGACCCCCTCAGATGGCTGTTCCGGACCAGGACCCCGTCAGCCGGCCGGGGGTTCAGGTGCAGCAAAATGTCCCCCCCCGGCCCCGCCCGCAGGTTGATGTGGAACCTGGGGGGGCACGGGGGGGTCACAGGGGGGTTTGGGGGGGGCACAGGGGTTTGGGGGGTTCAGGTGCAGCAAAATGTCCCCCCCCCGGCCCCGCCCGCAGGTTGATGTGGAACCTGGGGGGGCACAGGGGGGTCACAGGGGGGTTTGGGGGGGGCACAGGGGTTTGGGGGGTTCAGGTGCAGCAAAATGTCCCCCCCCCCGGCCCCGCCCGCAGGTTGATGTGGAACCTGGGGGGGCACAGGGGGGGTCACAGGGGGGTCACAGGGGGGTTTTGGGGGGGTCACGGGGGAGTTTGGGGGGGTCAGGAGGGTTTGGGATGGTTAGGGACAGAGGGGGGGTTGGGGGTCACAGGGATTTGGGGGGTTCAGGTGCAGCAAAATGTCCCCCCCCAGCATCACCTACAGGTTGATGTGGAACCTGGGGGGGCACGGGGGGGTCACAGGGGGGTCACAGGGGAGTTTGGGGGTCACAGGGATTTGGGGGGGTCAGGAGGGCAGGATGTCCCCCCCCAGCATCACCTACAGGTTGATGTGGAACCTGGGGGGGCACAGAGGGGTTTGGGGGGCACAGGGATTTGGGGGGGTCAGGGGACTTTGGGGGGTTCAGGAACAGGGGACTTTGGGGGTCACAGGGATTTGGGGGGGACAGGAGGGTCACAGGGGCTGGGGGGCTCAGGGGGTCAGGGACAGGGGGGTTTTGGGGGTCACAGGGATTTGGGGGGGATCAGGGACAGGGGGGGTTTGGGGGTCACAGGGGTTTGGGGGGGATCAGGGACGGGGGTTTTGGGGGTCACAGGGATTTGGGGGGGTCAGGGAGGGTCAGTGACACGGGGGTTGGGGGGGGTCACGTGCAGCAGAACGTGCCCCCCCCCGCCCCACCCTCAGGTGGAGCCAGGGGGGGTCTTTTTGGAGAGGGGGGGGTCCCCCAATACCTGTTGGAGTCCGGGGGGATGAAGCCCTTGACCACGATGGTTTTCTTGGGGACGAGCCCCCCCGGGATGGTGGCGACGAAGGGGACGGACTGGGGGGGGGACACACACAAAAAAAGGGGGGCTCGGAGGGTGGGGAGACCCCCACACCCTGCCCAGCCCCCCCCAAAACCCCAACGACCCCCCAGGGAGCAAATAACCCCCCCCAGAGACCCCCCCAGGACCACAAATCCCACCCTGAGCCCCCCCAAAGCCCCCCTGGGCCCCCCCAAACTGCCCCAGGACCCCAAAGTCCCCCTTGTGCCCCCCCTCCGGACCCCAAATCCCACCTTAAGCCCCCCCCAAATCCCACCCTGAGCCCCTCCCAAAATCCCCCCCGAGCCCCCCCAGAACCCCAAATCCCACTGTGAGACCCCCCAGGACCTCAACCCCCCCCAAAATCCCTCCTGACTCCCTCCAAAACCCCCTCTGTGCCCCCCCAGAACCCCCCCAGGACCCCAAATCCCACCCTGAGCCCCCCAAAAGCCCCCCTGTGCCCCCCCAAACCCTGCCCAGGACCCCAAAACCTCTGCAAAATCCCCTTTGTGCCCCCCCGAACCCCAAATCTCACTCTGACCCCCCCCAAAACCCCCTCTGTGCCCTCCCCAACCCTTCTCCGGACCCCCAAATCCCCCCCAAAGCCCCCCTGCCCCCCCAAAAACTCCCCAACCCCCCCCCCAGCTGCCCCACACTCACCGGGTGGAAGGTGGGGGGCTGCCCCATCACCTGTGGGGGGGCACAGGGGGGTCAGTGAGGGGGGGGACACACCCCAGGGACCCCCCTGGGGACCCCCCCGCGATGGGGGGGCTCAGTTTTGGGGACCCCCCCGCCCCACTTACCGGCAGGTTGAAGTTGGGGTACGAGGGGATGGCCTGGGGCATGTCCTGGGGGGGGCACAGGGGTCAGGGGGGGCCCCAAATCTCACCTGGGGACCCCCCAAACCCACATGGGGGACCTCCAAACCCAGCTGGGGGTCCCAAAATACACCTGGGGACCCCCAAAATACACCTTGGAGAGCCCTAAATCTCACCTGGGGACCCCCCAAACCCACCTGGGGGGGCCCAAAATACACCTGGGGGGGCCCAAATACAGTTGGGGACCCCCCAAACCCAGCTGGGGGACCCCAAAATACACCTTGGGGGGGCCCAAAATACACCTGGGGACCCCCAAAATACACCTTGGGGAGCCCTAAATCTCACCTGGGGACCCCCCAAACCCACCTGGAGAACCCTAAAATACACCTGGGGGGGCCCAAAATACACCTGGGGGGGGGCCAAAATACACCTTGGGGGGGCCAAAATACAGTTGGGGACCCCCCAAACCCACCTGGGGACCCCCCAAACCCACCTGGGGGTCCCCATAAACACCTCCCCCCCCCCCAAACCCACCTGGGGGACCCCCAAACCCCCCCTGGGGACCCCAAAAATACCCCTGGGGGTCCTCAAATCCACCCAGGTGCCCCCCCAGGACCCCCCCCCAGACTCACCGGGACACACTGGGGGGCACACGGGCCCTGTGGAGAGAGGGGGGGTCAGGGGGGGCTTTTGGGGTACGGAGGGGGTTTGGGGGAGGTTTTGGGGTACAGGAGGATTTTGGGGGATACACGAGGGGTTCTGGGGTGGGGTTTGGGGCACAGGAGGGGTGCAGGGGTGGGGTTTGGGGGTCTTGGGGGGGCTCCAGGTGAGGGGAGGGATCCCAGAGGGGTTTGGGGGGGTTCTGGGGTGGGTTTTGGGGTCTGGGAGGGATGAGGGATGGGTTTTGGGGCACAGGGGTGTCTCAGGGGTGGGTTTTTGGGGTGAGGGGGTTTTGGGGGGGCTCACCCCGCCCCCCAGAATCAAGGCCGAGTGCAGCTCCAGAGGAGGGGGGGGATCCCAGGGGGGTTTGAGGGGGTTCTGGGGTGGGTTTTGGGGTCTGGGAGGGATGAGGGATGGGTTTTTGGGGCACAGGGGGGTTCTGGGGTGGGTTTTGGGGTCTGGGAGGGATGAGGGATGGGTTTTTGGGGCACAGGGGGGTTCTGGGGTGGGTTTTGGGGTCTGGGGGTGTCTCAGAGGTGGGTTTTGGGGCACAGGGGGGTTTCAGAGGTGGGTTTTGGGGCACAGGGGGGTTTCAGGGGTGGGTTTTGGGGTCTGGGGGTTTCTCAGGGGTGGGTTTTGGGGCCTGGGGGGTTTTGGGGGGCTCACCCCGCCCCCCAGGACGGAGGCCGAGTGCAGCTCCAGGGGGTTTGAGGGGGTTCTGGGGTGGGTTTTGGGGTCTGGAGGGGTTCTAGGGTGGGTTTCGGGGTCTGGGGGTTTCTCAGGGGTGGGTTTTGGGGCCTGGGGGGTTTTGGGGGGGCTCACCCCGCCCCCCAGGACGGAGACCGAGTGCAGCTCCAGGGGGGTTTGGGGGGGTTCTGGGGTGGGTTTTGGGGTCTGGGGGTGTCTCAGAGGTGGGTTTTGGGGCACAGGGGGGTTTCAGAGGTGGGTTTTGGGGCACAGGGGGGTTTCAGGGGTGGGTTTTGGGGTCTGGGGGTGTCTCAGAGGTGGGTTTTGGGGTCTGGAGGGGTTCTAGGATGGGTTTCGGGGTCTGGGGGTTTCTCAGGGGTGGGTTTTTGGGGTGAGGGGGTTTTGGGGGGGCTCACCCCGCCCCCCAGGACGGAGACCGAGTGCAGCTCCAGGGGGGTTTGGGGGGGTTCTGGGGTGGGTTTTGGGGTCTGGGGGGGTTCTGGGGTGGGTTTTAGGGTCTGGAGGTGTCTCGGGGTGGGTTTTGGGGGGGCTCACCCCGCCCCCCAGGACGGAGGCCGAGTGCAGCTCCAGGGGGGTTTGGGGGGGTTCTGGGGTGGGTTTTAGGGTCTGGGGGTGTCTCAGGGGTGGGTTTTGGGGGGGCTCACCCCGCCCCCCCAGGACGGAGGCCGAGTGCAGCTCCAGGTCCCCGCTGACGGTCACGGCCCCCACGCTCTCCGGGGGGAGTCGATGCGGGAACTCGGCGTAGTGGGACCCGTTCACCAGGAGCTGGGGGGGCAAGGAGGGCTCAGAGACCCCCAAAACACCCCCCCCGGGGCCATAACCCCCACCTCGAGACCCTCAGTACCCCCTGGAACCCCAAATACCCCCTTGGGGACCCCAAATACCCCCCAAGACCCCCAAATATCCCGTGGGCACCCCAAAGCCCTCCTGTGTCCAGAGACAAAACTCCCCCCCCAGGGGCCCCCAAATTCTCCCCTTGAGGACCCCAAATACCTCTCTGGGGACCCCCCCCATAAACCCCACCCTGCAGACCCCAAATTCCTCTTCAGAGCCCCTGTAACCCCCTTTAGGGACCCCCAAATCCCCCTTTAGGATCCCCAAATCCCCCTTTAGGACCCCCAAATCCCCCTTTATGGCCCACAACCCCCCCAAGGAGCCCCTCTAACCCCTTTTAGGACCCCCAAATCTCCGTTTAGGACCCCCCAGCCCCCCCCAGGAGCCCCTGTAACCCCCTTTAGGACCCCCAAATCCCCCTTTAGGGCCCCCCAAATCCCCCTTTAGGACCCCCAAATTCCCCTTTAAGACCCCCTAAACCCGCCCCGGAGCCCCTGTAAACCCCCTTTCCGACCCCCAAATCCCCCTTTAGGACCCCCAATCCCCCCCCAGGAGCCCCTCTAACCCCCTTTAGGACCCCCAAATCCCCCTTTAGGACCCCTAGAGCCCCGTCCAGGAGTCCCTGTAACCCCCTTTAGGACCCTCAGATCCCCCCTTTAGGACCCCAAATTCCACAGAAGCCCCTGTAACCCCCTTTAGGGACCCCCAAATCCCCCTTTAGGCCCCTCCACCCCCCCCAGAAGCCCCTCTAACCCCCTTTAGGACCCCCAAATCCCCCTTTAAGACCCCCCAGCCCCCTCAGGAGCCCCTGTAAACCCCCTTTAGGTCCCTCCAACCCCCCCCCCGGAGCCCCTCTCCCCCCCCCTTGTACCCCCCCCCAGCCCCCGTACCCGGTACCCGTGGGGGGTGACGTTGATGACGAGCTCGAAGGGCCCCCCCGGGTGCAGGGGTTGGGGGTCCTGGCGCTGCTCGTCCCCCCAGTGCTTCCCCCGGCGGCTGTTGAGCACCAGGACCCCCCCCGAGAAACGGGGGTTCACGTGCAGGGCCACGTCCGAGCCCTCCTCGGGGCCAGAGGTCAGGTTCACGCAGAAACTGGGGGGGGGACACGCGTTGGTGACCTCCCCGGGACCCCCCGAGACCACCCATGTCCCCCAGTGCCCCCCAGGATCCCCCCGGGACCCCCCAGGACCCCCCAGTGTCCCTGTGATCCACCCCCTCCTCGGGGCCCCCGGTCAGGTTCACGCAGAAACTGGGGGGGGACACACATTGGTGACCCCCCCAGGACCCCCCAGTGCCCCCCCCATGTCCCCCAGTGCCCCCCAGGATCCCCCCGGGACCCCCCAGGACCCCCCAGTGTCCCTGTGATCCACCCCCTCCTCGGGGCCCCCGGTCAGGTTCACGCAGAAACTGGGGGGGGACACACATTGGTGACCCCCCCAGGACCCCCCAGTGCCCCCCCCATGTCCCCCAGTGCCCCCCAGGATCCCCCCGGGACCCCCCAGGACCACCCAGTGTCCCTGTGATCCACCCCCTCCTCGGGGCCCCCGGTCAGGTTCACGCAGAAACTGGGGGGGGACACACATTGGTGACCCCCCCAGGACCCCCCAGTGCCCCCCCCATGTCCCCCAGTGCCCCCCAGGATCCCCCCGGGACCCCCCAGGACCACCCAGTGTCCCTGTGATCCACCCCCTCCTCGGGGCCCCCGGTCAGGTTCACACAGAAACTGGGGGGGGACATGCATTGGTGACCCCCCCGGGACCCCCCGAGACCACCCAGTACCCCCCCAGTGCCCCCCAGTGCCCCCCAGTGCCTCCCAGTGTCCCCCCATGTCCCCCTGGGGCCCCCCAGTGCCTCCCAGTGTCCCCCTAAAAACCCCCTCATTCCCTCTGGTGTCCCACCCAGTGCCCCCCCCCAGTCCCTCCCAGTCGCCACCCCAGTCCCCCCCAGTGCCCCCCAGTGCCCCCCAGTGCCTCCCAGTGCCCCCCAGTCCTCCCCAGTCCCCCCCAGTGCCCCCCAGTACCTTTTGGCGTGGTGGGCCACCACCCCCTGCACGTAAATGGCCATCCCGGGATGGAGCCCCCCGGCCACGGGGGCCACGTAGGGCAGGGGCTGGGGGGGGGACACGGGGTCAGGGGGGCCCGAAATGTCCCCGGGGGGGGACACTGGGACCCCCAGGACCCCAACATTGGGGGAGGGGGACACAGGGACCCCCCAGGACCCCAAAACCTGCAGGGCCAAGGGGTGACGACAACCCCAGACCCCAGTTTGGGGGTGACAGGGACCCCAACCCTGTCCCTGGGGGGGGTCACAGGGACCCTGAGCCCCGCCCCCTTCATTTTTGGGGTGCCCCCCAGCCCCCCCCGCCCCCGTTTTTGGGGTACCCACCGGGTTGTAGGCGGGCAGGTACCCGGGCGCGGGGACGAAGGCCATGGCTGGTGGCACTGGTGGCACTGGTGGCACTGGTGGCACTGGTGGCACTGGTGGGAGCGGTGACACCACGGGGGGGGCCCTTTATACCCCTTCTCCACGTGGGGCCCCCCCCCTTCCCCATTTCCGGCCCCTCCCAGGGTGGGGAGTGGACTTTGACCCCCCCGGACACAGGAAATGGGGAGGGGGTGACACACCTGGCACAGGTGACACACCTGGCTCAGGTGACACACCCGGCACAGGGGACACACCTGGCTCAGGGGACACACCTGGCTCAGGTGACACCGCCCTGGACTCTGCCCTGGGAGGGGCCGGATGGGCCCTCGGACCTTTGCCCTTCCCCAGACCCCCGGGAGGCACTTTGGGGACCCCCAAAAGCACTTCGGGGACCCCCAGAGCCCCAGGGGCCCTTTGGGGACCCCCAGGAGCACTTTGGGGACCTCCAGACCCCCAGGGGCCCTTTGGGGACCCCCAGGAGCACCTCAGGGACCCCCAGAGCCCTGGTGGCACTTTGGGGGTCCCAGGAGCACCTTGGGGACCCTCAGGAGCACTTTGGGGATCCCCAGAGCCCTGGTGACAATTTGGGGACCCCCCAGGAGCACCTCGGGGACCCCCAGAGCCCTGGTGGCACTTTGGGGATCTCCAGACCCCCAGGGGCACTTTGGGGATCCCCCAGGCCCCTGGTGATAATTTGGGGACCCCCAGAGCCCTGGTGGCACTTTGGGGACACGGGGACCCCCCCCAGGCCCCACCCCCAGTGACAGGACAAGACCAGGGGACTTGGGGACAAACGGGTTTATTGGGGACACCGAGGGGACCCCAGAGCCCGGGAAGGGGACACTGAGAGGGGTTGGTGGCACTGAGGGGACCCCAGAGCCCAAGAAGGGGACACTAGGGAGGGGGTGGTGGCACTGGGGTGACCCCAGAGCCTGGGGGACATCGAGAGGGGTTGGTGGCACTGAGGTGACATTAAGGCTGAAGGGGATTTGGGGACACCCCGGTGACACCAGAGCCTGGGGACGGGGAGGGGATGTTGGGGACACAGAGGGGACCTCGGTGGCCCCCCGGGGACATCAGAGCTTGGCAAAGGGGACCTCCTCGGGGCCCTTCTTCTCCTGGGCCGCCTGCACCGACTTGAGGATGTCCTCGGTCTGCAGCATGGCCATGTTCCACGTGGCCTGGGGGGACACGGACACCCGTGGGGACAGGGACAGGGGGACAGGGACACCCCTGGGGACAGGGACAGGGACACCCCTGGGGACAGGGACACCCTTGGGGACAGGGACAGGGGGACAGGGACACCGGGACACCGGGTGGGGACAGGGCACCCCTGGGGACAGGGACAGGGGACATCCCTGGGGATAGGGCACCCCTGGGGACAGGGACAGGGGACACAGGGACACTGGGACAGGGACAGGGACACCCCTGGGGACAGGGGACACCCGTGGGGACAGGGACAGGGGACACAGGGACACTGGGACAGGGACAGGGACATCCCTGGGGACAGGGCACCCCTGGGGACAGGGACAGGGGACACAGGGACACTGGGACAGGGACAGGGACACCCCTGGGGACAGGGGACACCCGTGGGGACAGGGACAGGGACACGGGGTGGGGACAGGACACCCCTGGGGACAGGGACACCCCTGGGGACAGGGACAGGGACACACAGGGACACCGGGGTGGGGACAGGACATCCCTGGGGACAGGGACAGGGGACACCAGGATGGGGACACAGGGACAGGGACACCCCTGGGGACAGGGACATGGGGACACAGTGACACCAGGACACGGAGAGGGCCACCCCTAAGGACATGGATGTGACACCCCTGGGGACAGGCAGGATGTGGGAGGGGATGTGGCATTTGGGGGATCTCAGGTGACACGATGTTCTGGGGACAGGGGACACACACGGCCTTTGGGGGGTGTCCCAGATTTTGGGGGGGTGTCCTGGATTCTGTGGGGCCGTCCCAGGATTTGGGGGGTTGTCCCAGATTTTGAGGGGGTGTCCCGGCCTTTGCCCCCCCCCAGCACCCACCATGTGCTGCAGCCCCTCGGGGGTGGGTCGGTCCCTCGAGTAGACGAGGTTGATCTTGGTGCCCTGCACGGCCACGGGGCTGCGGGCGGCGATGGCCACGGCCACCCCCAGGGCCACCTCCAGCAGCGTGGCCTTGTCGGGCAGCACCCGGCTGGGGGGGCACGGGGTCACCCCAAAATACACCCCAGCACCCCAGAAATACACCCCAGCACCCCAAAAATACACCCCAGCACCCCAAAACCCTCCCAGGGACCCCCCAAACCAATGCTGGCACCTCCAAACCCCCCCTGGCCACGGCCACCCCAAAACCCACCCCAGCACCCCAAAAGCCCCCCCGATCCCCCCATGGGACCCCCAGGGGACCCTCAGTACCCCCCCCTCCTAGTTTTTAGGGTGGGGAACCCCCCCTGAATTTTGGGGCCCTTCCTGATCTCGGGAACCCCCTCACCTGACCAGGCCCCCCCTCAGTGCCTCCCCCCCGAATTCTGGGGACCTCCCCCAGCCAAGGGGGGATGGTGGTGACCCCCGGGGGACCCTCAGTGCCCCCTCCCCGATTTTGGGGCCCCCTCCCCTGGGTTTTGGGGCCCCCCCCCCACCTGACGAGGCCGCAGCTCAGGGCCTCGGGCGCCAACATCCTGCGGGCAGTGAAGGCCAGCTCGTTCACCAGGCTGGGGGCAAGGGGGACACCGGGGGGTCATGGGGGGTCACCCATCACCCCACACCCCCCCACACCTCTCAGGACCCCCCCCACAGCCCCCCCCACCCACCTCTGGCTCCCCACGATTTTGGGGAGGCGCTGGAGGGTCCCCACGTCGGCCGCCAGCCCGATGTCAACCTCCTGGGGGGACATTTGGGGACATTTGGGGACATCAGGGACGTTGAGGGGGGTGACAGAGGAGTGGTCAAGGGGTTCCAGGGACACCCAAGGGGTCCTGGGGACACCCATGAGGCCCCAGGGATGTCTGAGGGGTCTCGGGGACACCCAAGGGGTCTTGGGGACACCTGAGGGGTCTCAGGGACACCCGAGGGGGGTCTCGAGGACCCCTCGTGTCCCACCTTGACCTGGAACGAGGCGTCCTGGGAGCAGAACCGGATGTCACAGGCCGAGATCAGGTCAACACCTGCAGGGGGGGTTCATCTTCATCCTCATCCTCATCCTCATCCCCATCTATCCCATCCCATCCCCTCCATCCCATCCCCTCCCCTCCCCTCCCCTCCCCTCCCACCCCGTTCCCACTCACCGGCTCCGATGCAGGGGCCGTGCACGGCAGCAATGACGGGCTTGGGGCACTGGGGGGGGGTCAGGAGGGTCAGGGGGGAAGATTTGGGGGGATCCGAGGGGATTTTGGGGTGCCTGAGGGGGAGGATCCGCCCCCGCCCCTCCGTCCCCACCTTTTCCAGCACGGAGAAGCTCTCCTGGAACTCCAGGATCTTCTGGCGCAGGTTCCAGGCGCGCCGGGCCACGTCCTCGCCCGGGATCCCCAGGAAGAGCCCCCCCAGGTCCGCCAGGTCGATCCCTGGGGGGGGGGCACGGTCGGGGGGGGGCTCAGGATCCCTCCAGGACCCCCCCAGACCCCCCCAGGCCCCACTCCCGGCCTCTGGAATCACCGGAGGTGAAGGCGTTCCCGGCGCCCGAGACGACGACGGCGCGGCACGAGGGGTCCCGGGAGATGTCCTGGAAACATTCCACCAGCTCCCTGCGGGATTGGGGGGGGTCAGGGGGGCACCAGTGTCCCCCCAGGGCGTCCCAGTCCATCCCAGTGTGTCCCAGTGTGTCCCAGTCCCTCCCAGTCCCTCCCAGTACCTCCCAGTACCTCCAGCAGAGCAGGTTGATGGCGTTGCGCTTGCCGGGCCGGTTGAGCTCCACGTGCAGGACGTGCTCCCGCTCCCACCCCAGTGCTCCCAGTCCATCCCAGTCCATCCCAGTGTGTCCCAGTGTGTCCCAGTCCATCCCAGTCCCTCCCAGTACCTCCAGCAGAGCAGGTTGATGGCGTTGCGCTTGCCGGGCCGGTTGAGCTCCACGTGCAGGACGTGCTCCCGCTCCTGCCGCACCCGCAGGGTCTGGAATTCCCGGGGAGGGGCCCCCGGAGCCCCCGACGGCTCCGACGCCTCCGACGCCATCGAGCGACGCAGGACCCGCAGCGCTGGGGGAACTGGGATGGACTGGGAGCCACTGGGACCCACTGGGGAGGGACTGGGAGGGACTGGAATGGACTGGGATGAACTGGAGGGAACTGGGACCCACTGGGATAGGACCGGGAGCCACTGGCACGGACCGTGGGGGGAACTGGGGAGGGACTGGAATGGACTGGGACAAACTGCAGGGAACTGGGACCCACTGGGGAGGGACTGTGAGGGACTGGAATGGACTGGGACCCACTGGGATAGGACTGGGAGCCACTGGGGAGGCACTGGGAGACACTGGGATGGACCGTGGGGGGAACTGGGGAGGGACTGGGGGCACTGGGAACCTACTGGGCACACAAGGACAGACTGGGCAGGGACTGGGGGAGAACTGGGGGGGGGTCACTGGGAGTTACTGGGAAGGCACTGGGAGTTACTGGGGGGTCACTGGGAAGGCACTGGGAGTTACTGGGGGGTCACTGGGAGTTACTGGGGGGGTCACTGGGAGTTACTGGGGGTCACTGGGAGCCCCGGGGGGGGGTCGCGGGGGGTTCAAGGTCACCCGGGGGGGTCCCTTGTCCGGCCCGGGGGTGTTTTGGGGGAGGTCCGGGGGAGGTCACGTGTCCCGGAGGGGTTGGTCACGTGCCTCCCCCCCGGGGGGTCTCTCCCCCCCCCACTCACGTGCCCGGAGCAGCCGCGCGACCACCAGCGCCATCGGCCCCGCTCCGCCGCCAGGGGGCGCTGCCGACTTCCGGCACCCGCAGCCAATGGGAGCGCAGGAAGCACGGCCACGCCCCTCTCCGGGCGGAAGTGACGCGTTACCCGCCCCCTTATGGGCGGAAGTGGCTCCGGGACCCCAAAAAGCTCCCGAAACGTCCCAAAATCCCCCCAAATCCTCCCCCAACCTCTCCAAATCCTCCCCAGCCCCCCTAAAATGCTTCCAACCCCACCCAAAATGCTCCCCGAGTCCTCCCCCAAACCCCTCAAAATTCCCCTAAACCCCCCCAAAACTCCCTCAGACTCCCCCAAAAACCTTCCCTACCCTCCTGAAATCCTCCCCAAACCCCCTAAACCCTCCAAAACCCCTTCCCAAACCCCCTAAACCCCTTCCCCAAAAAATCTCCGTGTGTGTTTTCCAAACAGGTTTATTTTTTTGGGGGGGGGGGGGGGTCACAGAGGGACCCCGTCGGGCCCCGACTCTTGTTCTTAAAAATCGAGGGAGGGGAGGGGAGGGACACACAACCGGGGGAGGGGTCGGGGAGGGGTCAGGGCTGCCCCTCGGCTCTAAAAAAGGGGTGAGGGGGTGGGGGGGTCCGGTTACGAGGCGTGCTGCGCCGTGGAGAAGCAGAGCTTGAGCGTGTAGGGGTACGGCCCGTCTGGGGGGACACACACACACACAGGGGAGGGGTCAGGGGGGCCTCGGGGACCCCCCGGGACCCCCCCCCAGCCCCCCCCCGAGCGGCACTTACTGGGGTTCTTCATCTGGAAGTGGTTGAGGAAGCCGAGGGTCTCCAGCGCGTCGCTCTTGGAGTCCCACTCGAGCAGCCCCGAGGAGCTGCGCTCGCCTGGGGTGGCACCGGGGGGGACACCCCGCTCAGACGGGACCCCCAAGGAAGGGGAGACCCACTGGGGAAAGGGGAGAGCCCCCCACAGGGAGGGGAGACCCCAGGGGAAAGGGGAGACCCCCCCGGGAAAGAGGAGACCCCACAGGAAATGGGAGACCCCCCACGGGAAAGGGAAGATTCCCCCAAGGAAGGGGAGACCCCACAGAAAAGGGGAGACCCCACGGGAAAGGGGAGATCCCCCAAGGAAGGGGAGACCCCACAGGAAAGGGGAGACCCCCCAAAACACTTACTCTTGCCTGAGAAGACCTTGACCGAGGAGGGACGTTTGACCCCCAACTCATCACAGATCTGGGGGGGCAAAAAGGGAGTCAGGGGGGTTGGGGGGGGAAAGAAAGGAGGAGGAGGAGGAGGAGGAGGAGGAGGAGGAAAACAGAAGGAGCAAAGGAAGAGAAGAAAAATGGAAGGAGAAGAAGAAAGGAAACAAAGAGGAAGAGGAGGAAGAGAAGGAGGAAAAGAGGAAGGAGCAGAAGGACGACAGGGAGGAGGAAATGAGAAAGAAATGGAAGGGGAAGAAGAAGAGACAGACGAAGACAAGGATGAGGAGAAGGAAGAAGAGAAGGAAGAGGAGAAGAAAATGAAAAAGAGAAGAAGGAGAACAGGAAAAAAAAGAGAGAGAGGCAAAGAGAAAGAGGAGAAAGAGGAGAAAACCAGAGACAGGCAAAGAGAAGGAGGAGGAGAAAGGATAAAGAGAAGAGGAGGAGAAAAAGGAGCTGAAAAAGAGAAGGAAGAGGAGGCGAAAGAAGCCCCGAGATGGGTGCAGAGGAGGAAGAGGAGAGTGAAGAGGAAGGTGAAGAAGAGGGTGAAGAGGAGGGTGAAGAGGAAGGTGAACAGGAGGGTGAAGAGGAGGCTGAAGAGGAGGGTGAAGAGGAGGGTGAAGAGGAGGGTGAAGAGGAGGGTGAAGAGGAAGGTGAAGAGGAAGGTGAAGAGGAAGGTGAAGAGGAGGGTGAAGAGGAGGGTGAAGAGGAAGGTGAAGAGGAGGGTGAAGAGGAGGGTGAAGAGGAAGGTGAAGAGGAAGGTGAAGAGGAGGGTGAAGAGGAGGCTGAAGAGGAGGGTGAAGAGGAAGGTGAAGAGGAAGGTGAAGAGGAAGGTGAAGAGGAGGGTGAAGAGGAGGCTGAAGAGGAGGGTGAAGAGGAAGGTGAAGAGGAAGGTGAAGAGGAGGGTGAAGAGGAGGGTGAAGAGGAAGGTGAAGAGGAGGGTGAAGAGGAAGGTGAAGAGGAGGGTGAAGAGGAGGGTGAAGAGGAGGCCGAGGCCGGGTCCCACCTCATAGAAGTTCTCCTCGGTGACGTCGAGGGGCGCGTTGAAGAAGTGCAGCACGTTGGACGGGTGCTGGATGCGGTTCTTGGCCGCCTGCTCGGGCGTGGAGAAGCGGTTGTTCCGCGAGCCGCTGAAGTCCTTGTAGCTGCACGAGCCGTCCTCCAGCCCGTAGGACTGCCCCGGCATGATGGCGTGCTGCTTCGACACGCTGCGGGGGAAAAGGGGGTCAGGGGAGCCCCCAAAAATGGGGAATCACCAGAAAAAAACCAAAACAAAATCGTGGGAGCCCATCAAGGGTCACCCCGACACACCCTCCGGCCCCTAAAATGGCTCCGGGGTGAGGCCGTGGCGGTTCAACACAGTGGGGGAAAGGGGGGAAATGGCGGGAAACGTGAGGGAAAAGGGCGGGAAATGTGAGGGAGAAATGTGAGGGAAAAGGGCAGGAAATGTGAGGGGAAAATGGCGGGAAACGTGAGGGGAAAAGGGCAGGAAATGTGAGGGAGAAATGTGAGGGAAAAGGGCAGGAAATGTGAGGGGAAAAGGGAGGGAAATGTGAGGGGAAAATGGCGGGAAACGTGAGGGGAAAATGGCGGGAAACGTGAGGGGAAAAGGGTGGGAAACGTGAGGGAGAAATGTGAGGGGGAAAGGATGGGACATGTGAGGGGAAAATGGTGGGAAACGTGAGGGGAAAAGGGTGGGAAATGTGAGGGGAAAAGGGAGGGAAATGTGAGGGGAAAAGGGTGGGAAATGTGAGGGAGAAATGTGAGGGAAAAGGGCGGGAAATGTGAGGGGAAAAGGGAGGGAAATGTGAGGGGAAAGGGTGGGAAATGTGAGGGGAAAATGGCAGTAAACATGAAAAAAATGAGTGCAAAATATGAGGGGAAAAAGGCAGGAATAAGGAGAGAAAAAGGGCCAGAAATGTGAGGAAAACGGGAGAAAAACATGAGAAGAGCGAAAGATGTGAGGGGAAAAGGGCGGGAAAAAGGGAGAGAAAAGAAGGGCAGGAAACGTGAGGGGAAAAGGATGAAAAATATGAGGGAAAAGGTTAGAAAAGAATGAGGGAAAAGGGCAGGGAGGGAAATGTGAGGGGAAATGAGGGAAATGAGGGAAGTGTGAGGGGAAAAAGTGAGGAAAAGGGCAGAAAAAAAAATTAAAAAAGAGAGAGAAACATGAGGGGGAAAAGGGCGGAAAACATGAGGGGAAAAGCTCTCCCAGTCCCATCCCAGTGCAGGGGGACACCCCTGGACCCCCAACCCTGGGGTTCCCGTCCCCGGAGCCCCCAGACCCACCAGACGTTGAGTTTCTGGCCGAACATGAAGTTGTTGTTGAGGTGGGTGATGGCCCTGTCCACGGCGTAGCCGTCGGCCATCTCCACCATGGCCGCGCCCGGCTTGCTCTTCATGAACTTCACCTGCGCCAGGGGACGGGGGGGGGACAGGTGAGGACACACCTGGGGGGTCCCCACACCTCCCCCAGGACCCCCAGACCCCCCCAGAGCCCCCTGCCCACCGTCCTGGAGAGGCAGAAGCCATTGAAGACGCTGTCGTGGTTCATCTTACCTGGTCCAGTTTGCCCTGAAGACCCCCCAAACCCTTCCAGGACCCCCAAAACCCCTCCAGCTCCTCTCCAGGACCCCCAAAATCCCCCCTAAAACCCCCTGCCCACCATCCTGTAGAGGTAGAAGCCATTGAAGACGCTGTCGTGGTTCATCTTACCTGGTCCAACCCCCCTGAAGACCCCCCTAAATCTCCCCAAATCCCCCCCAGGACCCCTAAATTCCTGCCAGGACCCCCAAATTGCTCCCAGGCCCCATCCTCACCTTCTTGACGTCAGCCACAGTCCACCTTGCCCTGGTCCATCCCCCCGAAGACCCCCCAAATGCCCCCTAGACCCCCCCAGCCCCCTGCCCACCTTCTCCACATTCCCATAGAGGCAGAAGACGTTGAAGACACGGTCACAGTCCCCCCGAGGACCCCCCCAAACCTCCCCTAGGACCCCCCCAAATCCCCCCAGGAGCCCCCCAGCCCCCTGCCCACCTTCTCCACATTCCCATAGAGGCAGAAGACGTTGAAGACGCGGTCGCAGTTCATCTTGCCCTGGTCCAGCCCCCCCAGGGACCCCCCAAACCCCCCCTAGACCCCCCCAGCCCCCTGCCCACCTTCTCCACATTCCCGTAGAGGCAGAAGACGTTGAAGATGCGGTCGCAGTTCATCTTGCCCTGGTCCAGCCCCCCCAGGGACCCCCCAAACCCCCCCTAGACCCCCCCCAGCCCCCTGCCCACCTTCTCCACGTTGCCGTAGAGGCAGAAGACGTTGAAGACGCGGTCGCAGTTCATCTTGCCCTGGTCCAGCCCCCCCGAGGACCCCCCAAATACCCCCAAATCTCCCCTAGGACCCCCCCAAACCGCCCCTAGACCCCCCCAGTCCCCTCCAGCCCCCTGCCCACCTTCTCCACGTTGCCGTAGAGGCAGAAGACGTTGAAGACGCGGTCGCAGTTCATCTTGCCCTGGTCCAGCCCGTACACCATGAGCACGGGCGAGTCGGCGTGGGGGCCGTAGTCGGGGGGGGGGCGGCGGGGGGGGGCGGGGGGTGCCCGTACTGGGGGCCGTAGCGCCCCGGCCCCCGGCGGTGCCCCCCGGCCACGGGGGGGGGGCCCATGCGCCGCCCCTCGTAGTGGGGAGGGGGGGGCCCGTAGCCCTCGTCGTGGTAGTGCCCGTGGTGGTACCCGCCGTGGGGGCCGCCTGGGGGGGGGACACGGGGAGGGGGGACACCCCCACGGTCAGGGGGGAGACGCCCCGGTGATGGGGGGCACACCCCGAAATCGTGGGATTCCCCCGTACAGTGACATGGGACCCCCCCCCTACAGTGACGTGGGACCCCACCCCAGTGATGTGGGGCACCCCCAAATTGTGAGACCCCCCCCTAGAGTGACGTGGGACCCCACCCCAGTGATGTGGGGCACCCCCAAAATTGTGGGACCCCACCCCAGTGATGTGGGGCACCCCCAAAATCGTGGGACCCCACCCCAGGGAGGGGGGAGACACTGCAGGGTTGTGGGACCCCCCTCAAATTGTGGGACCCTCCCTACAGTGACGTGGGACCCCATCCCAGTGACATGGGGCATCCCCCAAAATTGTGGGACCCTCCCTACAGTGACGTGGGACCCCACCCCAGTGATGTGGGGCACCCCCAAATTGTGGGACCCCCCCTACAGTGACGTGGGACCCCACCCCAGTGATGTGGGGCACCCCCAAATTGTGGGACCCCCCCCTAGAGTGACGTGGGACCCCAACCCAGTGATGTGGGGCAGCCCCAAATTGTGGGACCCCCCCCTACAGTGACGTGGGACCCCACCCCAGTGATGTGGGGCAGCCCCAAATTGTGGAACCCCACCCCAGGGAGGGGGGAGACACCCCAGGGTCGTGGGACCCCCCCCAAAATTGTGGGACCCCCCCCTCCAGTGACACGAGACCCTCCCCAAAATCGTGGGACCGCCCCCCTGAGGTGGGAGACCCCCCCACCCCCCAAAATCGTGGGACTGACTCCCCCACACTGAGGTGGGACCCCCCAAAATCGTGGGACCCCCCCCATTGACACAGAACCCCCTCCCAGCGAGGTGGGACCCCCCCTCAACCTCGTGGCCCCCCCAGCCCAAATTTGCACCCCCCCCAGTCCCCCCCATCCCCCTCCCAACTTGCGCCCCCCCCCCCCACCAAATGCCCCCCGCCCCCAAACCAGGCCTCCCCCCTCCAATTTAGGATTCCCCTCCAATTTTGCCCCCCCCAAATGTGCCCCCCCAGCCCCCTGTCCCCCCAAATTTGCCCCCTCCAGCCCTCCTGCCCCCCAAATTTGCCCCCCCAACCCCCTCAACGTGCCCCCCAACCCTCTGCCCCCCAGCCCAATGCCCCCCCCAAATTTGCCCCCCCAGCCCCCTGCCACCCCAAATTTGCCCCCCCAGCCCCCTTGTTCCCCCAATTTGCCCCCCCCAGCCCCTTGCCACCCCAAATTTGCCCTCCCAAAGTGCCCCCCCATCCCGCTGTCCCCCCAAATTTGCCCCCCCATCCCCCTGTCCCCCCAAATTTGCCCTCCCAGCTCCCCAAAGTGCCCCCCAGCCCCCTGTCCCCCAAATGTGCCCCCCAGCCCCCCCAAACTTGCCCCCCCGTACCGTACTCCGCCGGGTGGTCCCCCAGGAGGGGGGGCTGCCGCTGCCTCTTGTTGGGGTTCCCACCGGGCTCTGCTGGGGGGGGGGACACACCCAGAGCTCAGGGGGGGCCCCCATTTTGGGGGGGGGAGGGGGACACGCCCCTCTCCCCTCCCCCCAAAACCTCGGGGGCCCCCCCGGAGAGAGATTTTGGGGTCCCATCCCCCCCCCACCCCCAGGACCACCCCCTTTGTAGGAAAAGGGGGGGGGCAAAGAGGGGGACAAACCCCCTCCCGACCCCCCCAATTAACACAACCAGCGCTAATTAACATCACAATCCACCCGCTGAGCCGCTAATTAACCCCCTAACGAGCCCCTCCCCCCTCCCCCGAGCTGGGTGGGGGGAGGGGGTGAGTGGGGGGGGGGGTCGAGGCAGCGCGAAACGGGCCGAAAAGGCGACTTTTTATCCAAATCCTTTTCAAATCCTTTTTTATCTCCCTCCTCGAGGCTCTTTTTCTACATTCCGACACCAAAATTCGCTTTTTTTTGCTGATACCAAAACATTAAAAAAAAAAAAAAAAAAAGGGGCTACTTACAGCTGGTCAAGAAGGAAGGGGGGGCAAAAAAGTCCGTTTGGGCCCCACTTTGGGGGGTTTTTCTCTTACCCCCGGAGGCTCCGAGCGCGCTCCGGCCCCTGCAGCGGCACAGGCAGGACAGTCACAACCGGGGCCCAGCATTTGGGGGCCAAAACAGCACAAAAAGGGGGTTCCTGATCCCCCCCGGGGGCTCTCACGGGCTGGTCCTCCTCCTGTGCGTGTCCTGTGGCCTCTGTGTGTTTTCCTGGTGGCTTTCTGGGTTTGTCTGGGGGGGGTTTTGGGGGTTGGTTCTGTCAGTTTTTAGGGGGGGTCCTTGATGGCTGAGGTGGAAAAGTGGTGGAAAAAGTGGAGGTTTTGTCCTAGGGCAGATGGTCTTGGAGTGGTGAGAACCATCAGTGTGCTCCTGGAGTGGTGAGAGGTTCCTAAAATGAGTCAAAATGTTGTCTTGGAGTGGTGAGAGCTCCTGAAAACCACCAAGAAAATGGTCCTGGAGTGGTGAGAACCATCAGTGTGCTCTTGGAGTGGTGGAAACGTCCTAAAAACCACCCCAGAGATGGTCTTGGAGTGGTGAGAAGTTCCTAAAATGCACCAAATGTGGCCTTGGAGTGTTGACTGAGTTCCTGAAAACCACCAAGAGATGGTCCTGGAGTGGTGAGAGTTCCTGAAATGCACCCAGAGATGGTCCTGGAGTGGTGAGAAGTTCCTAAAATGCACCAAATGTGGCCTTGGAGTGTTGATTGAGTTCCTGAAATGCACCAAGAAATGGTCTTGGAGTGGTGAGAGTTCCTGAAAACCACCTAGAGATGGTCCTGGAGTGGTGAAAGCCTCTTAAAAACCACCCAGAGATGGTCCTGGAGTGGTGAGAAGTTCCTAAAATGCATCAAAATGTTGTCTTGGAGTGGTGAGAGTTCCTGAAAACCACCAAAAGATGGTCCTGGAGTGGTGAGAAGTTCCTAAAATGCACCAAATGTGGCCTTGGAGTGTTGATTGAGTTCCTGAAATGCACCAAGAAAATGGTCTTGGAGTGGTGAGAACCATCAGTGTGCTCTTGGAGTGGTGAAAGCCTCTTAAAAACCACCAAGAAATGGTCTTGGAGTGTTGAGAAGTTCCTAAAATGAGTCAAAATGTTGTCTTGGAGTGGTGAGAGCTCCTGAAAACCACCCAGAGATGGTCCTGGAGTGGAAGAAACATCTTAAAATGCACCAAATGTGGCCTTGGAGTGTTGTTGGAGTTCCTGAAATGCACCAAGAGATGGTCCTGGAGTGGTGAGAAGTTCCTAAAATGCATCAAAATGTTGTCTTGGAGTGGTGAGAGCTCCTGAAAACCACCAGGAGATGGTCCTGGAGTGGTGGAAACGTCCTAAAAACCACCGAAATGTGCTCCTGGAGTGGTGGAAACATCCTAAATGTGCTCTTGGAGGTGAGAGAATTCCTAAAGAACCATCCAAAAGAGCCTTGGAAAACCGAGTGTGGGGAGAAATCCCTAAAAATTCCTAAAAACACCCAAAGAAATGGTCTCAAAAATAAGAAATTCCTAAAAAAAAAAAAAAAAAATATCACTAAAACCCCATTTTGGAAAGTGAACCTTCCAAGGAGGGAGGAAAATTCCTAAAAAAAACCACCTGGAGGTGAGAAAATTCCTAAAGAAAAGGCCCTCAGAGACCAATTCCTAAAACCCACCAAAAAGAGAATTCCTAAAAAAAAAAAAAACACAGGAATTTTGTCTCAGAGCTGAGAAAATTCCTTAAAAAAAATTAAAAAAAAGGCTCTTGGAGCGTGTTGAGAAATTTGGGAAAAAACTGCTGGAATTGTGCCTTGGGGAGTTGAACCGTGGGGGGAAAATTCCTGAAAAAGCACCGGGATTGTGCCTTGGGAAGGGAGAGAATTCCTGAAAAACCACTGGGGTTGTGCCTTGGGAAAGAATTCCTGAAAACCACCAGGATTGGGCCTTGGAATTTGTGCCTTGGAATTTGTGCCTTGGAATTTGTGCCTTGGAATTGTGCCTTGGAAGTTGAACCGTGGTGTGAAATTCCTGAAAAACCTCCCAAACTGTGCCTTGGGATTGAGAGAATTCCCAAAAACCACCGGGATTGTGCCTTGGGATTTGTGCCTTGGAATTTGTGCCTTGGAAGTTGAACTGTGGTGTGAAATTCCTGAAAATCCCACTGGAATTGTGCCTTGGAATCTGTGCCTTGGAAATGGAGAATTCCTAAAAAAAGAGGCTCTTGGAGTGTGACCGTGTCGAGAAATTCCTGAAAACCACCGGGATTGTGCCTTGGAATTTGTGCCTTGGAATTGTGTCCTGGAATTTGTGCCTTGGAAGTTGAACCGTGGTGTGAAATTCCTGAAAAACCTCCCAAACTGTGCCTTGGGAAGTGAGAGAATTCCCAAAAACCACCGGGATTCTGCCTTGGGATTTGTGCCTTGGAAGTTGAACTGTGGTGTGAAATTCCTGAAAATCCCACTGGAATTGTGCCTTGGAATTGTGCCTTGGAATCTGTGCCTTGGAAATGGAGAATTCCTAAAAAAAAGAGGCTCTTGGAGTGTGACCGTGTTGAGAAATTCCTAAAAGCCACTGGGATTGTGTCTTGGAATTTGTGCCTTGGGATTGTGTCCTGGAATTTTGTGCCTTGGAAGTTGAACTGTAGTGTGGAATTCCTGAAAACCACCGGGATTGCACCTTGGAAGTGACAGAATTCCTAAAAAAAGAGGCTCTTGGAGTGTGACCGTGTCGAGAGATTCCTAAAAGCCACCGGGATTGTGCCTTGGAATTTGTGCCTTGGGATTGTATCCTGGAATTTGTGCCTTGGAATTTGTGCCTTGGAAGTTGAACCGTGGTGTGAAATTCCTGAAAAACCTCCCAAACTGTGCCTTGGGAAGTGAGAGAATTCCCAAAAACCACCGGGATTGTGCCTTGGAAGTTGAACTGTGGTGTGAAATTCCTGAAAATCCCACTGGCATTTGTGCCTTGGAAGTTGAACCCGCCCCATCTGCGCCTCTGGAAGCGGCAGAATTCCCAAAAATCCCCTTGGAATTTGTGCCTCGGACGCCGGAGCTGCCCGGTGAGAATTCCTGCAAACTGTGGCCTTTGGAAAACTGAGAGAGAATTCCTAAAAAAAACCAAACCCCACAACCAACCCAAAGCACCGGAATTGTCCCTTTGGCAAAGTCCAAACCCGCCCAAACTTTTGGTGTCTCTTTTTTTTGTTTGGAAAAGTGAGAGAATTCCTAAAAAAAAAATATAAACCGTAAAAAAAAAACCACCGGAGCCGAGAGAGAATTCCCGAATTTCCTCTGCTCTCCCTCCAGGTTTCTCCTGGTGTTTCCTACTCCTGGCAGGTGTTTTGTTGGGAATGCTGGGGGGACGTGCCGGGCCTGTCCCGCGCCGGGGGGGGTCCTGCCTTGGCCTCGCCGGGATTTTCGGGGGGGGTGTTTTGGGCCCCCCCCCTGTGTTTCGTGAGGGGTGTGAGGAGGAGGAGGAGGAGGAGGAGGAGGAGGAGGAGGAAAATTCCAGGAAAATCCCCCCCCCCCAAGCAGGCGCAGCCCCTCCCCCCCCAGGGCACACCTGGCACAGGTGAACCCCCCAAACCAAGGCACGGGACGGCCCCGCCCCCAGAATCCAGCAGGAATTGTCCACCTGGGGGAGGGGGGGCAGGTGACCCCCAGGTGTACCCAGGTGACCCCCAGGTGGGCACAGGTGACCCCCAGATGACCCCTAGGCGGGCATAGGTGGGTCTCAGGTGACCCCCAGGTGAGCCCAGGTAGGTCTCAGGCGACCCCCAGGTGGGCATAGGTGGGTCTCAGGTGACCCCCAGGTGTGCCCAGGTGACCCCCAGGTGGACACAGGTGGGCTTCAGGTGACCCCCATGTTAGCCCAGGTAGGTCTCAGGTGAGCCCCCAGGTGTGCCCAGGTGAGCCCAAGTAGGTCTCAAGTGAGCCCCAGGTACGCCCAGGTGACCCCTAGGTGGGCACAGGTGACCCTCAGGTGTGCCCAGGTGACCCCCAGGTGTGTCCAGGTGACCCCCGGGTGGGCACAGGTGGGTCTCAGGTGAGCCCAGATGACCCCCAGGTGGGCACAGGTGGGTCCCAGGCGACCCTCAGGTGTGCCCAGGTGACCCCCAGGTGTGCCCAGGTGACCCTCAGGTGTGCCCAGGTGACCCCCAGGTGTGCCCAGGTGCTGCTTTACCTGTCCCGCTCAGGTTGGGGTTGGTGTAGTCCCAGGTGTCCTGGTCGTTCTTGAACACGTTCAGGCGGCTGGGCTGGGGGGGGGCACAGAAATGGGGGTGTTGGCACCTGGACAGGTGTGCCCAGGTACCCCAGGGGTGTGCCCAGGTGTCCCCAGGAGCATGCCCAGCTACCCTCAAGAGTAGGGCCCAAAAGTGTTCCCAGGTACCCCAGGGGTGTGCCCAGACACCTCCAGTTATCCCCACGTGCTCCCAGGTGTGTGCCCAGGTGTGCCCAGGGGTGTGCCCAGGGGTGTGCCCAGGTACCCCCACGTGCCCCAGGTGTGTGCCCAGGTGTCCCCAGGTACCCCCAAGTGTGTGCCCAGTTATCCCCACGTGCCCCAGGTGTGTGCCCAGGTGTCCCAGGAGCGTTCCCAGGTGTGTACCCAGTTATCCCCAGGTGTGTTCCCAGGTGTGTGCCCCCAGGTGTCCCCAGGCGTGTTCTCAGGTATCCCCAGGTGTGTGCCCCCAGGTGTGTGTCCCCAGGTGTGCCCCCCCAGGTGTGTCCCAGGTGTGTGCCCCCAGGTGTGTGCCCCCAGGTGTGCCCCCCCAGGTGTGTGCCCCCAGGTGTGTGCCCCCAGGTGTGCGCCCCCAGGTGTGTTCCCAGCTGTGCCCCCAGGTGTACACCCCCAGGTATGTCCCCAGGTGTGCCCCCCCAGCTGTACCCCCAGGTGCCCCCCAGGTGTGTTCCCAGGTGTACACCCCCAGGTGTGTGCCCCCAGGTGTGCCCACCTTGGCGTACTCGATCTTGAGCGTGCAGCAGCCCGAGTAGATGTCGGCGCCGTTGAGCGAGGCCTTGGCGCGCTGGGCGCTCTGCACCGAGTCGAACCTGCCGCGGCGTCAAGGAACACACGGCAATGCCAGGGGGGCACCTGAGCTCGGGGGGGGCACCTGAGCTCTGGGGGGGCACCTGAGCTCTGGGGGGGCACCTGAGCTCCCCAGGGGGGGCACCTGAGCTCTGGGGGGGCACCTGAGCTCCTGGGGGGGCACCTGAGCTCCTGGGGGGGCACCTGAGCTCCTGGGGGAGCACCTGAGCTCCAGGGGGGGCACCTGAGCTCCTGGGGGGCACCTGAGCTCTGGGGGGGCACCTGAGCTCCTGGGGGGGCACCTGAGCTCTGGGGGGGGCACCTGAGCTCCCCAGGGGGGGCACCTGAGCTCTGGGGGGGGCACCTGAGCTCTGGGGGGGATCAGATTCCAAAGGGGAATTGGGAGCACCTGGATCTTGGGGGAACCTCGGGTTCCTGAACACCGGGACTGGTTGGGAACACCTGGACTGGTTGGGAACACCTGGATTGGTTCGGAACACCTGGACTGGTTGGGAACACCTGGATTGGTTCGGAACACCTGGACTGGCTGGGAACATCTGGATTGGTTGGGAACAGCTGGATTGGTTGGGAACAGCTGGACTGGTTGGGAACACCTGGACTGGCTGGGGACACCTGGACTGGCTGGGAACATCTGGATTGGTTGGGAACACCTGGATTGGTTGGGAACACCTGAACTGGTTGGAACACCTGGACTGGTTGGGAACACCTGGACAGGTTGGGAACACCTGGACAGGTTGGGAACCCCTGGATTTTGGGAAATCCCAAGCCCCTCCTTCCCGAGCCCCTGGGTTTTGAAGACCCCCGAGTCCCTTCTTCCCGAACACGGGGGTTCTTTGGGAACTCCCGGATTTTGGGGACCCCCAGCTCCCCCCCTCTTCCCAAACCCCCTCCCAAAGCCCCGGAATTGCAGGATATTCCACCATGGCCTGGACGCCGTTCTTGCGGAAGATGACGATCCTCTGCACGGGCCCGCACGGGTTGCAGATGGTGTAGAGAACGTCCTGCGGGCACAGCGGGGTCAGGGGCACCCCAAAAACCCACCTGGCACCCCCAGAAACCAACCTGGGAGCCCCAAAAACCCACCTGGCACCCCCAGAAACCAACCCGGGATTCCAAAAATACCCTGAGAGCCCAAAAATACCCTGGGACCCCCAAAAACCAACCTGGGACCCCCAGAAACCAACCCAGGACCCCCAAAAACCAACCTGGGAGCCCAAAAAACAACCCAGGACCCCTAAAAATATCCTGGGATTGCCAAAAATACCCCAGGATCCCCAAAAACCAACCTGGGAGCCCAAAAATAACTCAGGACCCCCAAATATCAACCTGGCACCCCCAAAAACCAACCTGGGAGCCCAAAAATACCCTGAGAGCCCTAAAATACCCTGGGACCCCAAAAACCAACCTGGGACCCCCAAAATACCCTGAGATCCCCAAGTATCAACCTGGGAACCCCAAAAACCAGTCTGGGATCCCAAAATCCCCCCAAATCCCACCCACCGTGGTGATGGAGTAGATGGGGTTGAGGATGGTGAAGAGCAGGACGTTGTTGACCCCCCAAACCCCCTCCAGGACCCCCCAAACCCCCTCCAGGATCCCCCAAACCCCTTCCAGGACCCCCCAAACCCCCTCCAGGACCCCCCAAACCCCTTCCAGGACCCCCCCAAACCCCCCCCCACCGTGGTGATGGAGTAGATGTGGTTGAGGATGGTGAAGTTGACCCCCCAAACCCCTTCAAGAACCCCCCAAACCCCTTCAAGAACCCCCCAAACCCCCTCCAGGATCCCCCAAACCCCCCCAGGACCCCCCAAAGGCCCCCCACCGTGGTGATGGAGTAGATGGGGTTGAGGATGGTGAAGAGCAGGACGTTGTTGACGCCGCGGGCGTCGTCGCTGTCTCCGGGCCGGGAGATCTTCTGGCTGGTGGAGTAGTTGACGAAGGCGGGGTGGCCGGCGAAGTAGATCTGGTTGTCGGCGGCGAAGTTGACGGCGTTGCAGGCGCCCAGGATGTCCTCGAACTCCACCAGCGCCTGGCGCTTCTTCGGCATCACCACCACGTAGCTGGGACGGGGACAGGGGACAGACAGGGTCACCACGGGGTCAGTGTCACTGGTGTGACCACCCCATCACCCCCACGGCATCACCACCACGGAGCTGGGACGGGGACAGGGGACAGACAGGGTCACCACGGGGTCAGTGTCACCAGTGTCACCACCCCATGGCATCACCACCACGTAGCTGGCATGGGGACAGGGGACAGACAGGGTCACCACGGGGTCAGTGTCACCAGTGTCACCAGTGTCACCAGTGTCACCACCCCATGGCATCACCACCACGTAGCTGGGACAGGGGACAGGGTCACCATGGGGTCAGTGTCACCAGTGTCACCAGTGTCACCACCCCACGGCATCACCACCACGGAGCTGGGACAGGGACAGGGTCACCATGGGGTCAGTGTCACCAGTGTCACCAGTGTCACCACCCCATGGTGTCACCACCACGTAGCTGGGATGGGCACAGGGTCACCATGGGGTCAGTGTCACCAGTGTCACCAGTGTCACCAGTGTCACCACCCCACGGCATCACCACCACGTAGCTGGGACGGGGACAGGGTCACCATGGGGTCAGTGTCACCAGTGTCACCAGTGTCACCAGTGTCACCACCCCATCACCACCACGGCATCACCACCACGGAGCTGGGACGGGGACAGGGTCACCATGGGGTCAGTGTCACCAGTGTCACCAGTGTCACCACCCCACGGCATCACCACCACGGAGCTGGGACAGGGACAGGGTCACCACGGGGTCACTGGTATTGGTGTGACCACCCCCCAGAGTCACTGCCACCACCCCACACCCACGGTGTCACCACCACGGAGCTGGGAGGGGGACAGGGTCAGCATGGGGTCACTGTCCCCTGATGTCCCCAATGTCCCCTGATGTCCCCCCATGTCCCCAGTGTCCCCACACATCCCCTGGTGTCCCCAAATGCCCCCAGTGTCACCTGATGGGCCCGAACTCCTGCAGGGCCTCCACCAGATCGGCCTCCACGATGCCGTCGATGAGCCCCCGGATGTGAACCACGGGGGACGCCGGGGTCTTGTGGGGGTCCTCGTAGTTCTCCTGGGGGGGGGACGACACACACGGGGTTGGGGACACCTGGGGGGACTTGGGGACACCCCCAATCCCCCCGCGTTTGGGGGCTAAAAGCAGGAGAAACGGCCCTGGGCTCACCCCCCCCACACACCCCCTGAGACCCCCTTCAGATTTAACCCCCAAAAGGGTGTTTGGGCCCCTCCAAGGAGCTTTTGGACCCCCCCAAAGGACTGATTTCAACCCCCCCAAAATATTTACCTTCTCCAAAGGGTTATTTTGCTCCTTTCTCAGTATTTACCCCCTTCCAAAAGGGTTTTTTTACGCCCCCAAAGGGTATTTTTCTACCCCCCTTCAGACCCCTTTCCCCCCACTTACCCCCCCAAAGGGGCTGTTTAACCCCACCCCTCCCCACATTTACTCCCCTCAGACCCCTCTTTCCCCTCCTTCCCCCTCCCAAAGGGGCTCTTTTACCCCCCTCACCCTTCCCGCCAGTTTTGCCCCCTCAGCCCCTCCCGCCATTTTTACCCCCCTCAGGCCCCCTTACCCACCGCTCCCTCCCCAAAGCGCCTCTTTTCCCACAAAACTCCCTTTACCCCCAATTTCCTCACCCCTCCTCCCGCTCCGGCCCCTCCGCCTGCTCCCCCCGGCCCGCCGGGCCCGTGAGGCGGCGGCTCCGCGCCGTCGGTTTTCTGGCGCTTAGGAGCCCTGCCGCCGTCGCCGCCGCCGCCGCCGCCGTAGTAGCGCCCCGAGCCGCCGCCGCCGCTGCCGCCCGCCGCCATCTTCCCCATGTCGGCGCCGCGCCCGCCGCCCTCGGCGCCCTGAGGGCCGCGCCACCGCCGCCGCGACATGGCGCCCTCTCACCGCCGCCCCGCCCACGACACGCCCCCATTGGCCCGCCCACACGTCAATCAAGCAGGGCGGAGCATCTCATTGGTTGAGGCCGTTCCCGCCACGGCGCAGGGTTCTCATTGGACCAGCGGCCGCGCGTTTATTGGTCCGCTGAGCTGTCGATCAGCGCCGTCTTGAGAGTCTGATTAGTGGAGGTTTGCAACGGTCCGCCCGCCCACCGCGATGATTGGTGAAGTGACTGTCAATCACAGCAGGGCCCTGCCCTTCTCCATGCCGGGCTCGCAGGCCCCGCCTCCCACTTCCCACAGCACCCTTCGGCAGCACTCAATCACGCCATTAGTTCATCCACACGTCAATCAATGGTGTCGCGCGTTGATTGGCTTACCGCTTAACGTCCCGGCCCCCGGTGTCGTCTCATTGGTTGAAGAGCACGTCAATCAAAGCCGGTGCCGGTCCTGCTTCTCTCTAATTGGCCGATTTGCTCCGGTTTGCTCCGCCCACGGAATCTCCTCAGACTGGGACCACACTCTCTGTGGGGTTACTGGGACCACTGGGAGGGAACTGGGCGATTACTGGTTGTTACTGGACATTACTGGGGCACTGAGAGGAGGCAACTGGTCGTTACTGGGAGCACTGGGCGCTGCTCCTCCCCTCTGCCAGGGGGTAATATCCCGCACCATCGCCTCACCTCCAACCAATCACCGCTCCCGTTTCATCCCCATCTCCCGCTCCCTCCAATCAGCGGAGCTCTCTCATTCACGCCGACCAATCAGCAACGAGGGGGGCGGAGCTTGGCTTCGACGGCGCCGCCGGGTCCTAAAGCCGCCACCAAACCCCCAATTTTGGGGGTCCCGGGACAAAAAATACCCCCAACCCCCCAAATTCCCCAATTTCAGGGTCCCACAGCGACTCTTGGACTTTATCACTTTATTAAACATCGCTCTGGGGCGATTTTTAACAATTCTGCCCCAAAAAACAAGTGCGGCCCCGCCACAAATCTCCCCCCCCCCGGGGACCCCCCAAAATAACCCTGGGAAGAGAAAAATTCCCAAAATACTGAAAAATGGGTGGGAAATGGGGATTAAAGGGGGCATCTGGGGGGTCTTGGGGGGTTTTGAGGGGGCTCTGCATCAAGACCCCCTCCCAAAAAACACCTTAAATCCTTAAAAAAAACCCAAAATGCAACAAAATGAGGCAAGAAATGGGGGGTGAAGGGAATAAAAGGGTGATTAAAGAGGACATTTGGGGTTCGGGGGGTTCAGATTCATCAAGAACC